>NC_051085.1:14810872-15110872 GCF_004664715.2 Peromyscus leucopus | reverse complement strand
CCTCCTAGCTGTTCTTTTGTGTTCACTCTTTCAAGCCTCCGCCTTTGTCCTTACATGGATCACTGGTCACTCCTATGTCCAGGTGGTTCTTTCTTTCTCTCACCTTCTGTATTAGTCAGGGTTCTCTAGAATAACAAAATTTAATAGAATCAATATGTGTGTGTCTCTGTCCCTGTCTCTCTGTCTGTCTCTGTCTTTCTATCTCTCTGTTTCTGTCTCTGTCTCTCTCTCTTTCTGTGTGTGTGTGTGTGTGTGTGCGTGTGTGTGTGTGTGTGTGTGTGTGTGATTCATTAGAATGACTTATAGGCTGTGGTCCAGCTAATCCAACAATGGCTGCCTATGTATGGAAGGTCCAAGAATCCAGTAATAGTTCAGTTCATGAGGTTGGATATCTCAGGTGGCCTTCCATATAAGCCAGGATCCCAAACAAGTAGACTTTAATGCCAGTGACAGAATAGACTAGAGGACAGAAGGAAGCAGGCAAAAAGAGAGCATTTCCCTCTTCCATGTCATATATATATATATTGGTTGCCAGCAGAAGGTGTGGGCCAGATTAGCGGAGTGTCTTTCCACTTCAAAGATCTAGATTAAAAGTGGGTCTTCCCCAGAGGTGAGTATCTGGGTCCAACCCGGACCCCATCCCTGGGCACCAGCCACACCAGGAAGACCTGCCCAACTTGGCCCCAGGTTCTGGCCACTGGGCAGGTCCCCTTCTAGCCCCACCAGGAGGGATCCCCTTTTCCAAGCCCCCTGGCAGCCCCTGCAATCTCTGCACCCTGCCCCCATACCCATCTGCCCGAGACCACAGCCACTTCCTGAGACTTAGAGACCGGCCACCAGCTCCCATCCTGCCCCCAACTTCCCTTCTGGACCAGAGTAGGACAAGAGAACTCCCTTTTGGACAAGAGAGAGAGACTTCCTGAATCTGTCAGCTCTTTCTGAAACAAGTACACTGATAAGACCAAGAAGGAACCACAAGGAGATGGGCAGATGTCAAGGCAGAAGTACATACAGCAAAATGAAGAGCAATACAGCATCACCAGAACCTAGCCCGCCTCCAACATCTAGACCTGAACACCAAAAATTGGAAGAAGCAGAAGAAAGTAGCCTTATGAGTAACTTCATGAAGAAGTTAGAGGCTTGTGTAGAGGAAAAGACAAGAAAATTGGAAGAACGCTGTAAACAAGTAGAGGAAAGGGCAAACAAATTAGAAGAAAACAATAAAGCCCTGGAAGAAAACAATAAAGTCCTGCAAGAAAACATTAAAGCACTGAAAGAAAATCATGAGAAAGCAATGAAACAAACAAAGGAAACAGTCCAAGAACTGAAAAGGGAAATTGAAAAAATAAAGAAGACACAAACAGAGGGAATGCTGGAAATAGAAAACCTGAGTAAAAGATCGGGAACTTCAGATGCAAGTATAACCAACAGAATGCAAGAGATGGAAGAGAGGATTTCTGGCATTGAAGACACAGTAGAAGAAATAGTTTCATCAGTCGAAGGAAACACTAAAGCCAACAAAGTCATGAACCAAAATGTCCAAGAAATTTGGGACACCATGAAAAGACCAAACCTACGAATTATAGGGATAGAAGAAGGTGAAGAATACCAACTCAAAGGCACAGAAAATATATTCAACAAAATCATAGAAGAAAACTTTCCCAACTTAAAGAAGGAAATGCCTATGAAGATACAAGAAGCCTATAGAATACCAAACAGACTAGACCCCCAAAAAAGTCCCCTCGACACATAATAATTAAACAACTAAATGTACAGAATAAAGAAAGAATATTAAGAGCAGCCAAGGAAAAAGGCCAAGTGACCTATAAAGGTAAACTGTCAGAATAACACCCAATTTCTCAATGGAGACTTTGAAAGCCAGAAGGACCTGGACAGATGTAATGCAGACACTAAGAGACCATGGATGTCAGCCCAGACTAATATACCCAGCAAAACTTTCAATCATCATAGATGGAAGGAACAAGACATTCGAAGACAACGCCAGATTTAAACAATACCTATCCACAAACCCAGCCCTACAGAAAGCACTAGAAGGAAAATTCCAACCAAGGGAAGTCAGATACACACTCGAAAACACAGGCAATAGATAAAGCCACAACAGTAAACCCCAAAGAAGAGAAGTACACACACACTACCACCAAAAAAAACAGGGATGAAGAATCACTGGTCATTAATATCCCTTAATATCAACGGACTTAATTCACCTATAAAAAGACATAGACTTACAGAATGGATACGAAAGCAGGACCCATCTTTCTGCTGCATACAAGAAACACATCACAAATTCAAAGACAGACACTACCTAAGAATAAAAGGCTGGGAAAAGACTTTCCAATCAAATGGTCTTAAGAAAGAAGCAGAGGTAGCTATCCTGATATCCAACAAAATAGACTTCAAACTAAAATCAATCAAAAGAGATCAAGAAGGACATTACATACTCATCACAGGAAAGATCCACCAAAATGAAGTTTCAATTCTGAACATGTATGCCCCAAACACAAGGGCACCCACATATGTAAAAGAAACATTACTAAAGCTTAAACCACATATAAAACCCCACACATTAATAGTGGGAGATCTCAACACCCCACTTTCACCACTGGACAGATCTCCCAAATCAAAACTTAACAGAGAAATAAAGGACTTAACTGATGCCATGACCCAATTGGACCTAATAGATATCTACAGAACATTCCATCCTAACAAGAAAGAATATACCTTCTTCTCAGCACCCCATGGAACTTTCTCTAAAATCAACCACATACTTGGCCACAAAGCAAATCTCAACAGATACAAAACAATTAGAATAACCTCCTATGTTCTATCAGACCACCATGGTTTAAAGTTAGATTTCAACAACAACAAAAACTACAGAAAACCTACAATCTCATGGAAACTGAATAATGCTCAACTGAATCACCAATGGGTTAAGGAAGAAATAAAGAAAGAAATTAGACTTCCTAGAGATCAATGAAAATGAAGACACCACATACCCAAACTTATGGGACACTATGAAAGCAGTGTTAAGAGGGAAATTCATAGCACTAAATGCCCACATAAAGAAGTTGGAGAAATCCCACACTAGTGACTTAACAGCACACCTGAAAGCTCTAGAACAAGAAGAAGCAAAGTCTCCCAGGAAGAATAGATACCAGGAAATTATAAAAGTGAGAGGTGAAATTAATAAATTAGAAACTAAGAGAATAATACAAAAAATTAATGAAACAAAGAGTTGGTTCTTTGAGAAAATCAACAAGATAGACAAGCCCTTATCCAAACTAACCAAAAGACAGAGAGAGAGAATCCAAATCAACAAAAATCAGAAATGAAAAGGGGAACATAACAACAGACATTGAGGAAATCCAGAGAATTATAAGGTCATATTTCAAAAACCTCTACTCCACAAAACTGGAAAACCTAAAAGAAATGGACATTTTTCTGGATAGGTAACACATACCTAAGTTAAATCAAGACCAGATAAACTATTTAAATAGTCCAATAACCCCTAAGGAAATAGAAACAGTCATTAAAAGTCTCCCAACCAAAAAAGCCCAGGACCAGATGGTTTCAGCCCAGAATTCTACCAGATCTTCAAAGAAGAGTTAATACCAATACTCTTTAAATTGTTCCACATAATAGAAACAGAAGGAACATTACCAAACTCCTTCTATGAGACTACAATTACCCTGATTCCTAAACCAAACAAGGATGCAACAAAGAAAGAGAACTACAGACCGATCTCCCTCATGAACATTGATGCAAAAATACTCAATAAAATACTGGCAAACAGACTCCAAGAACACATCAGAACAATTATCCACCATGATCAAGTAGGCTTCATCCCAGGGATGCAAGGGTGGTTCAACATATGAAAGTCCATCAATGTAATACACCATATAAACAAACTCAAAGAAAAAAACCACATGATCATCTCACTAGATGCAGAAAAGGCATTTGACAAAATCCAACACCCCTTCATGATAAAAGTCTTGGAGCGATCAGGAATACAGGGAACATACCTAAACATAATAAAGGCAATATATAGCAAACCAACAGCCAACATCAAATTAAATGGAGAGAAACTCAAAGCAATTCCGCTAAAATCAGGAACGAGGCAAGGCTGTCCACTCTCCCCATACTTATTCAATATAGTACTTGAAGTTCTAGCCAGAGCAATAAGACAACATAAGGAGATTAAGGGGATACAAATTGGAAAGGAAGAAGTCAAGCTTTCCCTATTTGCAGATGACATGATAGTATACTTGAGTGACCCAAAGATTCCACCCAGGAATTGATAAAGCTTATAAACACCTTCAGCAACATAGCAGGATACAAGATCAACTCAAAAAAATCAGTAGCCTTCCTATATACAATGGACAAAGAAGCTGAGAAGGCAATTAGAGATACATCACCCTTTACAATAGCCAAAAATGACATAAAATACCTTGGGGTAACACTAACCAAGCAAGTGAAGGACCTATATGACAAGAACTTTAAGTCCCTGAAAAAAGAAATTGAAGAAGATGTCAGAAAATGGAAAGATCTCCCATGCTCATGGATAGGCAGGGTTAACATAGTAAAAATGGCAATCTTACCAAAAGCAATTTACAGATTCAATGCAATCCCCATCAAAATACCAACACAATTCTTCACAGACCTGGAAAGAATAATACTCAACTTCATATGGAAAAACAAAAAAACCCAGGATAGCTAAAAGAAACCTGTACAATAAAACAACTTCTGGAGGCATCACAATCCCTGATTTCAAGCTCTACTATAGAGCTACAGTAATAAAAACAGCTTGGTATTGGCATAAAAACCGACATGTGGACCAATGGAATCGAATTGAAGAACCTGACATTAACCCACACACCTATGGACATATAATTTTTGACAAAGAAGCCACAAGTGTACAATGGAAAAAAGAAAGCATCTTCAACAAATGGTGCTGGCATAACTGGATATCAACGTGTAGAAGGCTGCAAATGGATCCATATCTGTCACCGTGCACAAAACTTAAGTCCAAGTGGATCAAAGACCTCAACATAAATCCAGCTACTCTGAACCTGCTAGAAGAGAAAATAGGAAGTAGTCTTGAACGCATTGGCATAGGAGATCACTTCCTAAATATAACACCAGTAGCACAGACACTGAGACAAACAATCAATCAATGGGACCTCTTGAAACTGAGAAGCTTTGTAGAGCAAAGGATACGGTCAACAAGGCAAAGCGACAGCCTACAGAATGGGAAAAGATCTTCACCACCCCACATGTGACAGAGGACTGATATCCAGAATATATAAGGAACTCAAGAAATTAGACATCAAAACGACCAACAGTCCAATTGAGAAATGGGCTTTAGAACTAAACAGAGAATTCTCAACAGAGGAAACCCAAATGGCTGAAAGACATTTAAGGAATTGCTCAACATCCCTAATCATCAGGGAAATGCAAATCAAAACAACTCTGAGATACCACCTTACGCCTGTCAGAGTGGCTAAGATCAAAAACACTGAAGACACTTTATGCTGGAGAGGATGTGGAACTAGGGGAACTCTCCTCCACTGCTGGTGGGAATGCAAGCTTGTACAACCACTTTGGAAATCAATATGGCGCTTTCTTAGAAAATTGGGAATCAATCTCCCCCAAGATCCAGCTATACTACTCCTGGGCATATACCCAAGAAATGCTCAATCATACCACAAGAGCACTTGCTCAGCTATGTTCATATCAGCATTGTTTGTAATAGCCAAAACCTGGAAACAACCTAGATGCCCTTCAACTGAAGAATGGATAAATAAATTATGGCACATATACACAATGGAATACTAGTCAGCAGAGAAAAACAATGACATCATACGGTTTGCAGGCAACTGGATGGATCTAGAAAAACTCATCCTGAGTGAGGTAACCCAGACTCAGAAAGACAAATATGGTATGTACTCACTCATAGGAAGATGCTAGATGTGGAACAATGATGACTGGACTGCTACTCACATCACCAGTGAGGCTACCTGGAAAATGAAACCCCAAAAAAGACACGGAGAAATGGATGAGATCTACATGAACAGCCTGGTCATGAGTGGGAACAATGAAGGGCGACGGTCAAGGGAAAGAGAGTGGGAGATCCTAGCTGGGTCAAGAAAAGAGAGGGAGAACAAGGAATAGGAGACCATGGTAAATGAAGACCACATGAGAAGGGGAGGAAGCAGAGAGCTAGGGAGGCCCACGGAGATTCACAAATATACCCCCGCAAAAGACTGCTGGCAATGGTCGAGAGACGGCAGGAACTGACCTACTCTGGTGATGGGATGGCCAGACACCCTGATATTTGTGCCATAAACCCCATCCAAGGACTGAGGAATCTGGATGCAGACATCCACGGCTGGGCCCCTGATGGAGCACTGGGAGTCTAATTAGTGAGAAAGAAGAGGGTTTATATGAGCGAGAATTGTTGAAGCCAAGGTTGGATAAAGCACAGGGACAAATAACCAAATGAATGGAAGCACAGGATCTATGAACCAAAGGCTGAGGGGCCCCCAACTGGATCAGGCCCCCTGAATGGGTGAGACAGTCATTTGGCTTGATCTGTTTGGGAGGCAGCTGTGTGTTGGTGCCAGGTCCTGGGCTCGTTGCATGAGTTGGCTGTTTGAATCCTGGGACTTATGCAGGGACGCTTGGCTCAGTCTGGGAGAGGGGGACTGGACCTGCCTGGACTGAGTCTACCAGGTCGATCCCGGTCCTCGGGGGAGACCTTGATCTGGAGGAGGTGGGAATGGGGGTGGGCTGGGGGAGAGGGAGGGGGGCGAGAGGGGGAGAACAGGGGAATCTCTGGCTATTATGTTGAACTGAATGGTGTTGTAAAATAAAAAAAAAAAAAAAAGTGGGTCTTCCCACTTCAAAAGATCCAATTAAGTAAAAGATGTGTGCCCAGCCCTTTTAGGTTTTAGTTCATTTCGGATGTAGTCACAAGAATAGCCATCACTTCATTTACTCTTTGCTCACAAGTCAGCTTGCTGGAAATACTAGCTAAGTTGCCAGGATAAAAGTCTACACAGACTCTGGAAATTTCTTTGCTTTTTAACTGATTTATTCTTCTTATTCTTCTTCAAACCTTCTAATATTTTATAATACACATAGCAATTGTTAATTAGAATGTAAATGTTATGAAGGATGTTTTCCCCTGTTGTATTCTTTTTTTTTGTTTGTTTGTTTGTTTGTTTTTCGAGACAGGGTTTCTCTGTGTAGCTTTGCGCCTTTCCTGGAACTCACTTGGTAGCCCAGGCTGGCCTCGAACTCACAGAGATCCGCCTGCCTCTGCCTCCCGAGTGCTGGGATTAAAGGCGTGCGCCACCACCGCCCGGCTTTCCCCTGTTGTATGCTTTCTGTTTCTCTGATATCTAGGGCAATGTCTGATACACAGAAACCTCTGAGTATTTGCTGAGCAAATGAATACACTGTAAGAATGGCTTGTAACATCTAATCAACAATTAAATAAAACATCTACAGGAAAATGGATAATTAGACTAATTGCCAGGTAATTATCCAGTGCTACTAGATAATGGAAACACTTTTCAGAAGTCAGCAGCATGTGACCTAAATCCTCCCTGTTATTCCTCAAAGCACTGACTCTCTGCATGATCATTAAGTTCCCTCAACATCTCAAGAAATGTGATAATGGGCTTCAGCAGAAGAATAGTTATTAACTCCAGCTCACTCAGTTCCAAACTTGATTTTTTGTTTTTTAGGTTTTTTTTTTTTTACTTTATATGTTTAGAGAGAGAGAGAGAGAAAGAGAGAGAGAGAGAGAGAGAGAGAGAGAGAGAGAGAGAGAGAGAGAATAAAGACAAATTGATGGATTTGATAAGTTAAATTACTTATCCGTTGAAGAATCTAGCCAATTAGAACTCTACATATCAATTAGGGAAATTTATCTCCCTAATTAGTTATCTGCTATACTCTGGGTTTTATTTTTACATAACACAGAGCAGATGAAACAGCAACAGCTTCATTGACTCTACAGAAAAATTGAAAATATACTTTTACATTCTGTGTGTGTGTGTGTGTGTGTGTGTGTGTGTGTGTGTGTGTGTGTGTGTGTGTGCATGCACATGTATGGAGGTCATGGAACAATGTGGAAATCAGTTCTCTCCTTTTCCCTGTGGGTTTTAGGGACTGAACTTGGGTCATCAGGCTCAGTGGCAAGAGAAGTTACCTGCTGAACTGTGTCACAACAACTTGCCAACTAAAGCAGCCAGGGCTACAATAATTTACCAACCTGTTTAACCATAATTGTTTGCTTCTGTTCAAGGGAGTAAAGCTGATGATTTTATGGAATCTCAAAGTCTGATTTTTCTCTTATACATTATCTCACTGCTCAAAACCTCTAAAATCTTATTTGGTTTGTATTAATAAAGAAACATAAGTAACTTGATTTCTGAAAATATTTTTACAGAGACAGGCTAGCCTTGAAAATGCTAAGGAGTCAAGGAGGACCTTAAACTTATGAAGCTCCTGCACTTGACCCCAAAAGCTGGGATCGCAGGCAGACACCACCATCCCCTGTGTTTCTGCTGAGAGGATCGATCGTAGGGCTTTACACACACTAGGCAGGCACTCCTACAACTGGCCTACATCCCCAACCTCTGAACAAATTCCCACAGCCTTCTCCTAGGTCAGAGTCTCTGCATTTGCTGTCTAGTTACTTGTTATCAGATATGGCCATTCTTTGCTCCTGACCTGAACAAAGAGCTGCTTATGCAGCACATATAAGAGGTTATTTACACTTAAAACACAAACATGGCACATTAGAAACATACACTGTGAACATTTGAAACACATCTGTGGGAAGCAATAACAAGTTGGTGGTGGGCAGAATGTTGGGCTTACACCAGCCAGGTGTGGACTTAACTCTTTCCTTTTAGGGGAAGAACACAGAGAATGATTTGAAAGGGCGGCAGGTGTTGCTGATGCTCCCTAAACAAACCCCTGTTCTGACATCACAAACAGGAGAAGCCGATGAAAACCTGGAGTTTCTGCTTTTAGCTTGTGAGTTGACTTCGTCATGACTCGTCCTTCATAGTTTTGGCAGGTTTTGTGGTTTCCTAATGCTGTCTCTCCACCCAGCCAGGAAGGGTAACCTAAACTATATTAACCAATTTATGTACTTTTCTTACATACATGTTACTTACCCAGTACTATTTGGTATGTATCCACTACACATACACTCTTCACGAGATGGTGAGCATCTTGTGGAGAATGCATGGGCACGACTTCTGTCCTTACAGAGCGAAATGGGGAGAAGGCCAGCAAGTAACATCGAAGGGTGGAAATTTTGACAGATACTGTGAAAAAAAAAAAAAAAACAGTAAAGTTTACTGAGCAAGTCATGATTAAACCAAAATTTTTTAAATGGCTGAAAATACTCTAATATTAGAATCTTCGTATAAAAAGAATACTTGATGCTTCTTCAACTTTGAACCTAACATAGATACCTGGGTAAGCAGAAATGAGTTTCTTCCTCAGTTTAAGCATCTGTACCTTGTGCAGAATGTTCTATGATGGCTCATGAAGACACAGAGCTAGAACAGCTTGGGATTCCTGAAGCAATCTACTTTATGAATTCTACACTATTTACCATGTTGAAAAAGACCAAAGTGGGCTCACACTCTATCTACACGCATCAAGCACTGATGGGAAAATGTGACATCTACTCAATCTATGAGTTTTTGTACCAACAATAAAGTAATGATTCATAGATTTGTTTTTCATTCACTTTACAAATTAGCTTGATATCAACAGGAATTTCCAGGGACTGGAGAGATGGCTCAGCAATAAAGAGCCCTTGCTCTTATTCCAGAAGATTCAACTCCCATAGGGCAGCTCACAGCTGTCTGTAACACCAGTCCCAGGGAATCCAGTGCTCTCTTCTGGACTCCACAAAGATCAGCATGCATGAGGGACACACACATAAAAAAAATAATAATTCAGTTTAAATAAAGCTTTCAAACTTACCCAATTGATTACACACAAAGACTAAGGCTTTGTACTTTGCCAATGAGTCCACTGAACATACAGTTTGCAATATAAGATTTAGTACCAAAGAGAATGTGAAGCAATGACTGAATTCTGAGATAGATAATGGCTAGACGTTTTGGGACTTTTATTCCATTGCCTGTTTTATAGTAGTGCTAAGTTGGTGAAATAGTTTTTATGACTGGAGCTGTAATCAAGTTAAAGGGAAAAGATAAGGAACAGCTACACAGTTCTTGAGATCAAGAAAAGGGCTACATGACTACCTAAAATATTAGACCTCTTCCTTTAAGGTATGTGTGCCTGCGTGCATGCATGCATGCATGCATGCGTGCATGTGTGCGTGCGTTCGTGCGTGCGTGCGTGTGTGTGCGTGCGTGAGTGCGTGCGTGTGTAGCATGTGCATATGCAAGTGTGTGTTACACAATACACATAAAAGTTACAGCCAATAACAGTTAATGTTTTGTATTACTGGTCGAAATTAATAGCAAGGATAGAAATTGCTTGGAAAAATAAACATATGGACTGATCAGAACTAATAAACACTATAGACTGTTGTGACTGATTAACTTTAACAAAAGGTTACCATTCTGTACTTCTTTTGGTGGTAAAGTATGTACTTTTGACCTCATAAGGAGTGACCTAAGCTGTGACCTACTCTAAGTGGGATGAGAAATAATGTGTGGGTTATCACATTTCACCAACTATCTTTTGACTAATGCTAAATGGTTGCGTGTATCAAGCACATGATGAAGTTGTTGGTGGAAGACGAGTAAGGATGCTTTACTTTACAAACAAAGGCAGGATCGTTATCTCAAAAAAATCTGTGTTTCAGGGAAGCAGAATTCAAACCTGTTCTAGCTGATAGTGTTTCTTTATGTGCAGATGAACCGAACCTTTTGGATAATCTGACAAAACTACTGAATGCTCTCCACATATGCCCATTTACTCAAAATGTTTTTATTTTACAATTTCAAGGAATTCACTGACTTTCATGAATTCCTTTCAGAGACCTACTACATTGCCATAAGAAACAGCAGAAATGTTGATCCAGTGTGGTGCAGTACAACGATGAGATACTGAACTAAGTGATCTCCAAGCCAGCAGAACGTAAACCTGATCAGGAAAGAATTCAAGAAGACCAAAATTTGATTGGATTATTTTATAAACTTGTTAAGGACTATTATCGACCTTTTGCATATTTGATATCAAACACAATGACATAAATTTAACTATATGTATAACTGAGTCCACTAGATATTTAAGTCTTTGCCTTGTCATTTTTGTCTCCAGTAGAGACTCCACTGAACTTTGTGATTTATGGTGCAGTGATTTCATTACAGTGTCTAATAGTATGCGATATGGATTGATAGTTTTATTTTTATGAGTGATCATAGCAGCAGCAATAGTAACAGCAGGTGAACACATCTAGTAAAAAAAAAAACTTAGTTTAAATTGGCTTACAAGGATTATTCTATCTAGTATAAGTTTATTTATGATTTGTTAAGATGGTAAACCAAGCCATATAATTCTAACATATTTAAACGCACCACCAAACTTACAATTTTGTGCTTAGATGTAATGAGTGTGTAATATACAGAGTACCTCTGCCTTCAAAAAAGCCTCAGTCTACTTAAAGAGACAATGAGCATGAGAAAATTTAAGAAATAATAGGAGGAGGATGAAATGAGATTTGCACAAGGAATCTAGTTTGAAGGTGCCTAATTGTAGCACTCATTGCTTACCAGTAAAGGTTATGTTCTTAGGGGGAAACAGCTTCTGCTGTGAATTCATGATAGGGATTACTATGGAAGGAAAGCCTATCTCAGGCAGAAAAAAAATGCATTCACATTTATTGTTGGTCAAATAAAAAAAATGTAGTTGCAATATTATGCTTTGAATACCTGCTTGGTTAGGCTAAATATTTTGTATATGTGCAGCCCTAAAAAATAGAAAAGTGAAGTAGATTGATAATGTGAAACAATGAGTCAGAACTCGTTCATAAGTTCTGCTTATTGTTTCCTTGGCTGTAGATCCTGGCATCTTCCCTAGCAACATTGATGTTGGCTTCTCTCATTCTAAGGGGGCTGTTCTGTCAGGCTGGTTCTTTGTGTGATAGACCAGACGGTTCCCTGCCAACAAATTCAGTGCTCCTCCTGAGCCCTGCCACGCTAACCTCTCCCAAGCACTCTTGCAGATAACTGAAATATTATAGCTTTAAGTGTATACCTTGACGATGTATTGAAGTTACTGAATTGTGATTGAAGTTATTTTTGAAATTGCAAGTAGTTCTGAAAACAACTCTTTGTGATGTCATTGTTGGCATGAAAACTGATGAAGGAGGAAAGGGGAATATTTGGCTGAGACCGGTGAGTGGGCAGCTGACAGTGTGGCCTGGGAAGCAAGCTCTAAAGGAACAAAGGGGCCCAAGGTCACATTTTCAGAAGTTGCCTCAAGTGCCAATGCTGTGTTCTGTTGCCTCTGGACCCAGAGTCCCATTCTGAGTCTGACTCGGTGTTCACCAGTACTTCAGCAGCAGGAAAGTCACCCACCTGTCAATGCAGCAAATGCATGTTAGAATAAAGCATCTTTAATCATTGATTGTATTCCCTATTATGATTGTGGGACAGGCAATGGTGCATTTATGAGGTTAGCTTGGGTAATTATGTCACCTTTATGCTATTCTCTTTAGGTAATATTAATGGGTTATCTCTTCACACAAAAATTCTCACAAAATACAGAATCTTCAGATTGAAAGAATTATCAAGCTACTGTCATCATTAACTCCTATTGTATAATTTCCTCCAAGAGCTTTTATCCTGCAGAAAGAGTTGCTTATGGTAAAATTCATGATCTATAGGAAAAGGAATAGTCATTTTTATCATGTGTGTTTTTGAATGAAGAAAACCTGTATGTAGTAACAGTAGAATCTAAATAATGGCTAATAGCTTTTATTCTAATCTGAAAGTAAACTATGATAATAATAGAAACTGTGCAAATCAAGATAGAGTATACAGGACTGTGCTGTAGCTCAGTGATAGACTGTATACTTAGCATGCACAAAGTACTGGATTCTATTTCCATCACCAAAAAAGGAAAATATGCTCAATGACTTTCTGAAGGAATTAATATACTCTCAATACCCCTTCAATTTTAACTCAATAATGAATTTTCATTCTGGAAAGGCAATAGCTAAATAGTGTCCTTTTGCCAAAAAAAAAATCTGCTAGAGATGAATTTAACACATTTGAAATATTTTTCTGAACAATTACTTAGTTAGCTATGGATCCAAACTTTGAAATTAATCATTTTCACTTTGGCTTTCAAGGAAAAGTAAGGAAATAATTATTGTCTACTATAATTATAAAGGAACATTATAATTCTATTAGCTTATCTCATAGCATATCCCTTAGCATCTTAATTATCAAAAATGAGAAAATGTGTGTTCGGGGATTTAACATAACTCACTCCCTGCTGCATAGCTGGGTGATGGGAAAACCTTCTTCCATCGCTCAGCTTTTGAGGTCTGAGCCCTTTCCACAGCTGTTCAGAGCAGGGCAAAGTGCGTTCTAAAGCTTTTTTTTTTTCCTAGCTTTGGAGGCACATCTACATAACATTTATCAAAATGAGAATGTTTATGTTGTGTCAGATTATAAGAATACTAAGTAGTTATGAAATTGCATGTCAAGAGAAGTGATTAGTATAAACTCTATCAAGAAAGTTTTGGTTTTTCGAGACAGGGTTTCTCTGCGTAGCTTTGCGCCTTTCCTGGAGCTCACTTGGTAGCCCAGCCTGGCCTCGAACTCACAGAGATCCACCTGGCTCTGCCTCCCGAGTGCTGGGATTAAAGGCGTGTGCCATCACCGCCCGGCCCGTGCGCCACTACCACCCTGCCAAAAGTTTTTTAAATGTGTGATCTTAACCTTTTACAGCAAGCATTATTTTCTCCATTGAGCTGGTATACATGATGTGTATGATATATTTTTTTAAAGATTTATTTATTTATTAATATGTATACAGTGTTCTGTCTGCATGTATGCCTGCAGGCCAGAAGAGGGCACCAGATCTCATTACAGATGGTTTTGAGCCACCATGTGGTTGCTGGGAATTGAACTCAGGACCTCTGGAAGAGGAGTCAGTGCTCTTAACCTCTGAGCCATCTCTCCAGCCCTTCATATGATATATTTTGATCATATTCTTTCCCATCATCTAACTGCTCCTAGTTAGATCATTCCCACCTTGCTAATCATCAACATCATTTTTATTCCCTCTCTCTCTTTCAAATAAAAAAAATGAAAATCAACACAAAAGATAGATTTTTTAAAAAATACCAAAACAAAATAAATATGGCCAAGTATTTTTTAGAATGATTTTGAACAATAAACTTTAAACTCATCCTCAGTGGTCTCAACGGTGTCTAAGTCACTGAAGTTTCTGGACCCCCTTAAATTCCAACAGTTAACCATTAGGGATGGAAATATGGCTCCACAGTTAAGAGCATTTTCTGTTCTTGCAGACGATGTAGGCTCTGTACCCAGCACCCACATGGCAGCTTCAATCATTTGTAACTACAGTTCCAGGGGATTCGACAGCCTGCTCTGCCCTCCTCTCCCTTCAGGCCTCTGCAGGCACCAGGTGTGTGCCCAGTGCACGTACGTGCACGCAGGCAAAACACTTGCATCAAAGTAAATCTCTCTTCTTTAAAGGATACGTGTTGTCAGGAGTGGCGCACTCCTTTAATCCCAGCACTCAGAAGACAGAGGCAGGTGGATCTCTGTGAGTTTCAGGCCAGTCTGGGCTACAGAGCAAGTCCTACGCCATCCAGAGCTACATAGAGAGACCCTGTCTCAGAATAGTCAAGCAAATTAAAAAGGATATCTGTATCGTTATGTTATTCTTGATGTATAAGTATTTAAAAACATGTACAAAATTTATATAAATAAGAAATGAACAGGCCAGCGATATAAATTATAGTTATCTGTAACAGACCTTTCTTTCCTCTCTGACAAATCCCACCCTGTTTTTAGTTTTGCCCAGATGAACAGAAGTCGTTTATGTTTACTACATGTAACTCGGAAATAATGAAAGCCCAAATCAACTGAATTTTCTTTTTCAAGTTGAGATTTCTAGGAGAAATAAAAACAGGATGGGTTTTTTTTCTAAATAGCTGATCAATTACACTTAATTTTTTTTTCATTGAAAGCAGCATGTTTAGAAGACATAGAACATTTTATAAGAAAGACTTTCTCTTTTCTGCTTCTTGCAAAAGATCCTAAACCTGTTTCAAAAGAAAAGCCAACAGGATGCAAAGCCTTGATATTCCTCTGGAGAAAAAGAATACAATGTCCCAAAGATCTGTTTTCACATTCTATCAGCACACTCCTGTGTTTATAATTCTATCAGGTGTCTGTAACTCTCACATGTCCACTGTCTTGTGGCTCAGCACCAAAGACTGTTAGAATCTGGCATGCTCTTGTTAGTGAGAAAACTGTTTTCACTGACATCAAGAATCTGAATACTGAGCACTTCTGGCCCTTGTCATTGTCCTATACTTTCAAGGCATTTGGGGGAAATGGAGTTCTTGTCATCAGCATCTGTGAACTGAGTGGTTCCTAATAATTCTCATGAGCTGAGCAAATAAGACAGAAGCATGGCACTATTAATTATAGTAATTACCTGTTTCCTGATTATTCTTGCTACCTCCCAGTCTTGCCACAACCCAGATGACTTTGTGGCTATTACTTCTCCTGGACATATCATGATTGGAGGTTTGTTTGCCATTCATGAAAAAATGTTGTCCTCAGACGACCATCCCAGGAGACCACAAATGCAGAAATGTGTTGGGTGAGTAAAACTGAGAGGGGGGGCACTAGAATTCAAGATTGTGCTGTAAGACTAAGATGTGCAGATAGTTTGCTTGTAGTAATATTTTAAACAATAGAACAAGAGTTTATTTTGAAGTTGTATCTGGTTAGTTTTGTGGTCCTTTACAATAGATTCATCAGCCCTATATGTGTAATCAACTTCCAAACACAGGGGTAGAGAATGCTTTACAGTGATATATTTTTTTTAACTATGCTTTTTAAAAAAATCTCTGAAGCCACTTGGAAGGACACTGTAACCTGTTCTGCACAACAGCAAGCATGCCATGCTTATATTTCTGTCACCTGCAGCATGTACATCATTATTATAAGCATAGGTTTCTTGTTTTATGCCTTATTTAAAGGTCCACGTTTGAGTTTTTCACGCTCACATTTCATCAGTGCTATATTCCTTTCACTCTAGAATAATCTCATCCTTTGCTAATAAATTAGGACCGTCCTCACATCAGAATGCTCCATGTCTCTTTTAGTGAACAAATTGCAGCATGCAGAATAATTCTTGTCACACTGTCATGTGCAAAAATAAAACTGGGGGAACGGTGTTACAGGTGGATTTTTTTCTTTTTAAGGAAAACACGATGTTTTAGTTAAATTTCAGTTTTAGGGCATAGTTTTTGAGAAATTGACTTGCAGTTCCCATCTGTAAAAAACGAGACGAGGTAACCTTTAGGGACACAGGCAGTATCAGCTTCAGTTGGTATGACAATATGGCCCTCAAGCTTTCCTGTGCCTCTTAAAATTCTGATTACAACCTGATACAATCTTAAACTTGTCTTTTGTTTCACTTTTCTGTTTTGTTTTGTTTTGCTTTGAGACAGGTCTCCTTATATCTCTCAGGCTAGCCTCAGTTGTTGCTCCCTTTGGCCTTGACCCCCAGAGTGCTGGGATTTGAAACATGTATCATCCCATCCAATCTCCTGCTTATTTGTTTCCTCATCAAATAGTGCTGAAATGGCACAAAATAATAAGTGAAGATTTTCAGTGCATAAAATTGGCACCCAGAAAATTGAAGCCCATAATTTTAAGCCAATAACCAATGATAAATCTAAATGTTAACATTTGATCTAACAAACTTCTTCCAGGAAGAAAAAAATCACAAATAAATTAAATAGTTGACTCTATTGTCACACCTCAAGAGAAATGTGTTTTACTAACACCAGGCCAGAGGCTGGCATCACCTGGCCCCTGTTCTCAGCACTGGGGACACCAAGGTCATTGAGTTTACATGTAAGGGACTATGAAAATACGATATGGTTTAATTATGAGGTAATCTACTAATCTTTTCTCACATTTTCAATAAATATTCTAATGATTTTCTACATTTTATTTTCCGTCATCCCACAATGACAAATAGTAATTTTTAAGTAATCCTAACTTAATGAGCTCCAAGGAAACATTAGAATCAATACTCTGAAGTTCTCCTTTATCCACTTAAAAAGCATTCACTGATCTTTTATTTTATATGAGGTCATACTTGTAATGTTTATGTACAGTAGCGAATGAAATAACAGTGGGTCAGGATTAAATTACTGAGGTCCCTAAAATAATCCCAAAGCAAGATGCATGCAAGAAATGTTCTCTGAAACAGCTGCGTCTCTGATCTACACTAGTCAGTATTCTCTGAACAAGGACTGGGCTTTATCCAGTAATTCTTAAAAGTCTCATGTATGTGTTTGGACATATATGTATATAACAACAATTAGTGAAAAACAGACCACATATTTGAAAGAGAACAGGGAGATGCTGCATATGGGAGGGTTTGGATCAAGGAAAGAGAAGGAGGAAATGATATATTATAATCTCAACAAGAGAAATTATTTTTAAAAATAAAAATTTGAATTTATAAAAGTCTCATTTATCTGATTTCCAGCCACAACAGATTAAAACCAGAAAACTGAAAGATAGGATTTAAGTCTAAGAAGCATATGCATTGACAGCAGTAACATGCTGACATGAAACTACCAAAGGGAGCAAAACTCTGCACACCAGATATCACAGAACATTCAATTGTTCAACACAATCCCAAGATTCGTCAAGAAAAGGCTAAGCGCTGTGCTGTAGACTCTACTTATGAAACGTGGGGGAGTGGGAGGAAGGAGATGGAAGTGGCTATGATCAAGGTACTTTGTTCAAAGCACCACAGGCAACCTTAATCGCTACTCGGAGCAGAGCAGCATCCTTGATCAGCAGCCTGCTACCAAGTGAGCTCCAGGAAAGCGCAATACACAGAGAACCCTGTCTCGAACCAAGTACTGCACACACAGCAACTAATGCTGCTGGAAAAGTAGAATGAGCTCCAGTATATGAGTATCACTAAAAACAACAAAAGTGAATTCAGCAGGATATATATGTGTGTGTGTTATGTGTGTGTATGTTTGTATACATGCTCACATATGTATGTAACGATAATAATCAAAGAAAAAGAGGCCACTGGCTAGACAGAGTTGGGAGGACATGGGTTGAGTGAACAGTAGCAGCTAGAAGGCACTGGAGGGAGAATGATACAGTTATATTTAACTAAAAAATGTACCTTTCAAAGATACATTGTTTACATTTATAAAATTGTCAACAAATAAATAGAAGGTAGTCTATTAAAATTATTATCAGAGGGGAGGAGAAGGGAAAGGTTGTTTTCAAATAAAGTTCATATTTTTCATGAAATCACCTGGACTCATCCAAAAATTATCCGTCGAAGGGCAGAGGTGTGGGTGAGGTGAGCTCTCCCCACATCAATAGATTAGTCACGTCTTGTTTCAGAAAATGCTTGTTTCTCCACAGCTTTGAAATATCAGCATTTCTTCAAGCTCTGGCTATGATACACAGCATTGACGTGATCAATAACTCGACACTGTTGTCCGGAGTCAAACTGGGGTATGAAATTTATGACTCTGTACCGAAGTCACAGCAGCCGTGGCAGCAACCCTGAGGTTCCTCTCTAAATCCAACTGCTCCAGAGAAACGGTGACCTTTCAGTGCGACTATTCCAGCTACATGCCAAGGGTGAAAGCTGTCATAGGGGCTGGCTACTCTGAAATATCCATGGCTGTCTCAAGGATGCTGAACTTACAGCTCATGCCACAGGTACATTTTTGGTCTACTTCCTTCCGTACATTGATTTTTTGATTACATTTGTTTTTAGGAAAAGATTGGAGAAACCTGGGAATTAGGTAAGGGGCAGTTTTTGCAACGACAAGAACTAATTTCTGACAGTTTTTAACTTGATTTAGAAAAGACACATATCTCTGAGGGCTTCACCTGCTCTGTTTCCATAGTAACATCAGCCAGGTTCAAAGAAGGCAATGTAACTAAACATCCTTGGGTACTAAAATGAGTTGATCTTTTTATAGCAAGAGAATTTAGAAGAGGCAATAGAAATCAAAGGACAATGATCTTTCCATAACCGGTTCCTGTGCCCTATAACCATAACTCAAAGATTCTGTCTGCTTCCAGGTGAGTTATGAATCCACGGCAGAAATCCTGAGTGACAAAATCCGCTTTCCTTCATTTTTACGGACTGTGCCCAGTGACTTCTACCAAACTAAAGCAATGGCCCACCTGATTCAACAATCGGGATGGAACTGGATCGGTGTCATCACAACAGATGATGACTATGGAAGACTAGCTTTGAACACGTTTGCAATTCAGGCTGCTGCCAACAACGTGTGCATTGCCTTCAAAGAGGTTCTACCAGCCTTCCTCTCAGATAATACTATCGAAGTCAGAATCAATCAGACACTTGAGAAAATCATTGCCGAAGCCCGGGTTAATGTCATCGTGGTGTTTTTGAGGAAATTCCATGTTTTTAATCTCTTCACTAAAGCCATTGAAAGGAAAATAAATAAGCTCTGGATTGCTAGCGATAATTGGTCAACTGCTACCAAGATTATCACCATTCCTAATGTTAAGAAGCTTGGCAAAGTGGTGGGGTTCACCTTCAGAAGAGGAAACATGTCTTCTTTCCATTCTTTTCTTCAAACTCTGCATATGTATCCCAATAACAATAACAAACCCCTACAAGAATTTGCCATGCTTTTTTCTGCCTGTAAACACATCAAAGATGGTGATTTGAGTCAGTGCATTTCCAACTATTCCCACGCAACTTTGACCCATGACACTACCAAGAAGACAGTTGAAAACCACTTCTTCATGAGAAACGACTTTCTCTGGCATTACACTGAGCCTGGGCTCATCCACAGCATTCAGCTTGCAGTGTTTGCCCTTGGCCATGCCGTGCGGGATCTGTGCCAAGCCCGAGACTGTCAGAAACCTAACGCCTTTCAACCATGGGAGGTACTAATTCACATATCCAAGCTCATTCACCTACTATCATTTTCCTTCTTGATTTATTTTACAAAGGTCCACAGTACTTACTCTTAACCTTATCCCTTCTACAAGTGAAAACTGTCGTTTTTGTAACCTATATTGCTAATGTAACTCTTTATTCTTGAAGATAGCTATATTTTATCCTCATTTCTTTCCCTGAGCCCCAAAGTTCTGCTTTATTTTCTGAGAAGATTCTGTTAGTAGTGCTGTTTTCCTCTGTAGGAGCCCGTTTTCGGGTTCCTCGTGGCTTTACCCAGCAGGTCCACATAGAGAGGATGATTAGGACCACAGGCCTGAGTGAATGTGTCTGAAATGATCTGCACTTGGCTGTGCTGGGGGGGAGGAGGTCTTTTGCTCCACCCCTTGGTGTCTCTATAAATACCCTGGGGCAGAGACAGTCAGGGCTCTTGGAATAGGTTTCAGGCCCTCTCGAGGCTATCCTTTATTTTCTGTTTTTCTCCACTATAAATCCTTCTATCTAATATTTCCTGCTGCTCCCACTCAAGAAAACTCTAGGGAGGTATGGGGTTGGTGGGTAAATGCCCCGCATTCCTCCTCAGACAAATGGATTATTTTCAATACTTGATATGCATTATGTTGTTTAATTATTTTTACCCATAAGAATTAGACTGCACAAATTGAAAGACTGTTTTTGCAATCGTTAAATATGACAGTGTTTCCCATTTCATCTGATATGAAATGTTTCAGATTTGATATCTTAGGTATAGGACAAAGTCTATAAGTAAAATTAATCTTTGCTTATATTTGTCTTGTTCATATAACTTAAAGGTGGTCTTATACAGTATTTTTAGTGTAGCTACATTGTGCCAGTGATGTCAAGTGTAGAATTTTTCACTTGTACTATCAAGTTGGTGCTCAAAAACTCAGATTTGCGGCATTTTGGATTAGGGATACTCCTCATGTATGTGAGGAAACTATAGACAAAAAGCATCATAAATAAACATGACTTCAGTCCTGGTCTTCTTACATCCCCTGTAATTGTAAGGCAGGTACATTATAATCCTATCCTTTAGTCCAGTAGTTCTCAACCTGTGGGGGTGTGACCTGTTTGCAGGGGTGGGGGATCCAACCACCCTTTCACAGGGGTTGCCTAAGACCATCAGAAAACACAGATATTTGCATTATGATTCATAACAGTAGCAAAATCACACTTACAAAGTAGCAGTGAAAATAATTTTATGGTTGTGGATCATGACATAAGGAACTACATTAAACTGTCGCAGCATTAGGAAAGTTGAGAATCACTGCTCCAGTAAATGTTCTTACTCTCATAAGTAGGATGCTGTCTGTAGGGTGTGTGTGTGTGTGTGTGTGTGTGTGTGTGTGTGTGTGTGTGTGTATGTGTGTGTTAAGATTTGTGTTTTTGTTTTACGTGTATGAGTGTTTTGCCTGCATGTATGTATGTGTACTGTGTGCAAGCAATGCCTGCTGAAGCCAGAAGAGAGTGTTGAATCCCTGGAATTGGAGTTAAACATAGTTGTGAGTCACCATGTGGGTGCTGAGACTAGGACCTGAGTCAGTTAAAAGAGCAGCCAGTGTTCCTAACCACTGAGCCATCTCTTCAGCCCCCTCAAGTCTCCTTCAAGGTAATGTTGTTACGTTTATGATATTATCATAATTTAGGTTTAAATGAAACACCAAGTGTGCATACAGCAATGTTTTCCTTTCTTGGATTACTTTGGAAAGACTTGAAGTTAATATGGCTTTAGTTAGTGAAAAAAAAAATCACTTTTATGAATGACCTTGAGCAAAGCACGTAAGAGACAGTGCTTCTTTTAATAACAATATTTTACTTGTGAGAATCAAACTTATGAATCATATGAATTCAAAGGCAGACTTCAAGGTCTTGAGACGATCATGTTACAACATACATGCCTTTAGAGTTAGAAGTGAACAGAGGGTAGAGTAGAATAAGACAGTGTGGATGGTATAAGCGCCTTCTAGAATGTTATTTGTATTTTTGTCGTCATCACTTTTATTGCTATTGCTTAGAATTGAAACAATGGCCTTGTGCAAGCTAAGCTTGTGCTGCCAGGCGCTCCATCCTAGCAGCATCAGCACCAATAACAACATCAGCACCAATAACATCAGCACCAATAACATCAGCACCAATGCCTGCAGTGACCTGCTTCCTCATTCAGATGAATCGTTTTCATGTTTGTTTGTTCGTTTGTTTGTTCTTACTTTGTTGCTATTGCTGCTGTTGTGCTCTGGGGTTCAGGGAGCATCCTCCCTCTGAGCTGCAGACTCAGCCCTGGAACCACATATTTAAAATTGCTCGTTTTTAAATTGTGCTTACTTTTATTTTTAATAGATGCATAATCATTATACACGTTGCGGGACACGTATGGCTCATTTTCAGGTACTTTTTGCTTTATAAATAGAAAGCCCAAACTCTAATAAAGATGTAAATGATTAGTGATTAGGCTCTTCATTGAAAGTAAAATTCTTCTGCATAGGATACACATATTTCTAGTAACTTTTAAACATCTACTCGAGAGCACTTCCTTAGTACTGTAAAACTCTAATGAGGGATTGGGGGGACTTCAAATTACCTTTGTTTAGACCCCTTTCCTTTAGACCTCTACATTCCATATGGCATTCTCTATCATTTCAATACTTTTCACCTAAGGTACTGCAGAAAAGCACTTTTTTGGTTTTAAAAAGCAGACTATTATACTGAAATGACTGAGCTGAATTTTAGAAAAGAGAGACTGGAAGAGAAATGGAGACTAGTCCTTGAACCTACAGGATACAAGATAAAATAATAGGAGGAATTTTATAAGTGAAAAGAAACAGAAACAGACAGAGCTATTTATTTATCTACCAAAGATCTGAAAAGTATTTTATATCAGAAATACATCTCAAATATTTTGAAAAAAACTTGAGAAAATAGAATCTTAATGTTTTATTTAAACACTAGGAGCCTGAGGTCGCTTCCCATGCCTCTGAGAACCTGTTAATTTAGAAACAGATTGAAAAGGAGGAGACAGAGTGAGACAAGGAAAACTTCTTCATGTTGTAGCTAATGGTTCGGTTTTGGCTCCTTCTTCCATCCCGTCCTATATAAAGTAAAGAGAGACAGGTTTTCTGGTTATGATTGCCAAGCTGCATGCTGCACAGGAGAGCACACTATGGCATTTCATACAGACACCAGACAAACATGGCAGCACAGCACATAACCGAGGTAGCAAGTTCAGCGTTAGCAACTTAACATTCTCTGAAGCCCGGACAACATCACAGGACTGGAGTCTTGAAAGGAAGCTGGAAACAAATGAGACCATGGATTCGTGTGGGGCACTTTGTCAAAAGACTTGGCTGGAAAGGACATCTCAAAATTTGATGTGCAATTGAATTGCCTCAGAACCAGAAAACCTGTCTTTTTAACAGCATACCAGGTGATGCTCCAGTTGCTGATATAGAGAATCTGTGAGGATGCCTAGAGTTTGGACGGTAGAGAGCAAAATGGGGACCAATTAAAAACTTTTTAGGCAGCCGAGTGATGACCTATTTCCAACTGTAAAGACGGCATTTTGACCGATATGAACACTAGAGAAAATGAATGAGGAACATTTAGAATAGATCAGATGTTTAAAAAAATGCAACAAGATGTCACAGATGATTCCCAATCAGGGCAGTTAATGCTGTGTGTTAAAAATGGAAACATGGAGAAATGTAGAGGTCTGGTGGGGAAAAATATAGACCTTCTATTTTGGAGATGCTGAATTTCAAGACCTTAGAAGACATAGAATTACACAATGGTGGCTTCATATCCGTCTGGACATTGAGGGAGGCTTGAGAGTGACCTTCAGTTGTAAGGGTAATAGTAGCTACTGATTTTAAGTCTGTGCTTCTGGGATTTTGAGCTGGAGATGGATCACTTTTTATTTCTACAGTTTCTGGGGAGGGCCACAGAACTTATGTTTTCTGCTCTATCCTAAGAGAGTGGAGGAGGTATACTTGGAGCCCAGTCGTAGAGGTCAGGGAGTGAGAAGAACTCAGAGTTAAAGTATTTGCCATGGCCACTCCCAGGGCTGGGAGTGGAACTGTCAGTCTTGGTTTGCTGGGTGTTTTGTTATGCCACAGAAAATTTGACTAAAGAAACAGATATGGTCTGGGCACTAGGACAAACACGTGAGTCTACTCTTCCTGTTGCACTCTAATTTGGTCACATGGATACCTCTTCCCACAAACAAGCTTATGTAGAGAGATGGAGCAGGCATCAGGTGCTTAGGGAAATGGAGCCCAAGATAAACACATAATGTTAACTAGTGTGGGCCCCGGCCCGTAGTCTTAAAAACAGAATATCAACATACAGAAGTGAATCCTATAATAGAAATGCCATTCTCAGTCTCTAACTTTTGTGGTGTGGACTCCAAGTTTAGTCCCCATGGGGAGGGGTGGTAATTGATGGAAATAGCACATCATAATTTAGAAGTTCTGTTCAAAGTTTATCTTACTCCAAAGCCGATGTTCTGACGTCTTTCCTAAGTAAGGGTTTCACTGTTATTTTCTTCTGCCCTCTTAGAGCAAGCATAGACTCTTATGCAAAGCTATTGTTATTTATAGAACGTATCTGGATCAGATCTTCATATAAACTATAACTAGATTCGGGGAGGGGGAAGCAGGTGGAAATTACAGTTTAAACACGAGACTAAAAAAGAGATCTGCTTCCTAAGTCAGTGACTGAGGCTGATGTGGGGGCACTGCTTGCTTGAGAAAGGAGCACAATTTAAAGCAGTGCATAGGCAGAAAGCTCTTTATCATTGAAGCGCTGATTTATTCATTTAGTTTCAGTCCCTCCAGGGTTTTTTTGTTGTTGTTGTTGTTTTTGTTTTATTTTTGGTTTTTTTTTAATTCTGGTCAATGTTAGAATAAAAAAAAAAGTTTTTTGTTTTTTTTTTTTTTTTCTGAAGCCAGGTCTCATGCAGTCCAGGTTGGCCTTGAACTCCCACCCCCCCCCCCACACACACACACACATACACACAATCTGAGTGCTGGGATGCCAACTGTGTGCCACCATGCCCAGTCTACATGGCGCTGAAGATTGAACCCAGGACATCATATGTGCTATGAGAACACTCTACCCTCTGAATCACACCCATAGCCGGAGAATAAGATGGCATTTCTGTTAATTCCATCATGATAGCTCTGATGCATTCTGCCTCTTTAAAGCAATTAATTTACATTCACTAAACAAAGTAATAAACCCGTGGGGACAAGTAATAAAATCAACATACACTTTGAGATTTTGCTAAGGCAATATATTTGGTCATTACGTGACTATAATAGATAATACATTTATCTAAAAGTGTAAGTTGCTTTTTTTTTCAATCTAGTGACAAAAAAATAAAACATTTAAAATTAGTCAAAAATAGATGGAGAAGAATAATTCTATTCAGATAGAATAATGTCTGCCTCGTCCCATATATTTTTAACCCACCAAAGCCACATAGAACTGTGGACTTAGGCAACCAGTAGACCATGATGAATGCATTGAGAGAGGGCACCAACTGTGCTTACTCATCACGTAAACAGTAGACTACACTCTCCTAGTTTCAACTCCAGTGTTCTTTCCGGACAGCCCAAGCTCAGTGTGGCTGCCTTGGCCAGCAAAGCACTTCTTGCTCCGGCCCCGTCACATGCCAGTTCTCACCACTCCAACTGGACAGCAAGGCGGGTCATTTCTCAGTTACATTTCTTTCTCCCAGAAGGAAAAGAAATCACTTTGTAACTTCAGTTGGAAATAGAATTCAGAGGTCAGTTGATTGTGTGCTCATCGCTGAGACAGACTTAAGAAGCCTCAGAGGAACGATGACAAGGATTTGTAAAATAATAGTATTTTACCATCACTATTGCACGAGCCATGATAGGAGGAGCCAAAAGCCTCCACCTGCTCCACAGAACCCATCCCGAAAGTCTGCCACATGGACGCATGCAGGTGCTCAGATTCCAGTTTCAGAGGCTAGAAAAGCTATCATCCCTAAAAAACTAACATGCTTTTATAATTTCACATGGGAAAAACTTCTGCAGAGATCCAATCTAGAACCTGGGAGAACCTGGGGCAGGAACACTCTTTCTTAAACAGTTCTATATATTTAAGCATGCCCAAACAGTGATTGAGAATCTTTTTTTTTTTTTCTTTCTTTTCAGTTTAAGTAATATTCCTGAGGATGCAGTGTCCTCACTGGGATAAATAAAGGATGTACCGAAACTGCCCTGTTCACTCATGTGTTTACCTTTCACAGCTACTTGATGTGCTGAAAAATGTGACATTCACCGACGGAAGGAACTCATTTCACTTCGATGCCCATGGGGATTTAAACACTGGCTATGACGTGGTGCTCTGGAAGGAGATGAACGGCCTCATGACTATCACAAAGATGGCAGAATACGACCTGCAGCACGACGTCTTCGTCACCACAAACCAAGAATCAAAGCGCGAGTTCAGGAAACTTAAGGTGATTTTTGGCGTAGGCTGCTCTGCTGAATTCAAGCCAACTAGTATCTCACCTGCGAAGTCCTGATCTCCAGCAGGGTCTCCGACCATCATCCCACGGTTCACTGGGCGCCTTCCCTCCCTAAATTCCATGGCCAACTAGCATAACACTCTTACACATACGTTCCATTCTCTCATTCCTCTCTCTTCAGTGTTCTCATTTCTCAGTATTGGCAAAATGCCTCTCACTATGAGGTCAGCTCTGTGTGCACCCCCTAAGTAGAAGAATTTGGGGCAGAAGAGGTGGGAGTACAAACCTTGTTCGTTGATATTAAATATATGAGCCCCGGTGTCCAGTGGACCTTGTGTGGCTGGGCAATCAACCCCACTATTCCCCGGCAGTATTAAGTCTCTTTTCTTGCTAGCTGATCATTTTATACTCTCCTCTGACTTCTCTCCATCACCTCCAGTGGATTCTGCTCTCTGTTCTATAAACACGGAAGCAATGGGAAGAAGAACTGCGCATGTCTGTGCCGGTGCTCCTAGATTCCACCTGGTCCTGCGGATGGACTGCTGCGCTCGTGCCCAAAGGCATCACCTCCGCTTGACCTCTGGGCTCCAACCCTTTCGCTTGTTTAAGGACTGACTCTGCCGGCTTCATATTCTCCTGCATCCTCTATGATGCTCTCTTCGGCGCTGTCCACAGGCTGATACAAATCTGCTTTATTTCTCTCATAGTCAGAAGGCCGCAGCTGCATTGATTTCCTGCATCTTCCTCCATGTGGTACCCAAGCCTCTATTTCTCTTGACAGCAAAACTCCTTGAAAACATTAAATATCTGACTGGCCGCAATTCCTCTCCTTCCATTCTCTTTGAATCTATCAGAATTGTTTGTCTGGCTCCCTACACTAAATCCAAATATCATCCTAATTCATCTAACAGTCCTATATTCTTTCCTCCATACCATGGCCCTCCTTGCTTCCTAGACTCCACGCTCCTTTGATTTCCCCGTGTCTCTAACCACCGTTTCTGTCTCCTTTGTTGGGTCCTTATCTTTCCAATACCTCTAAACACCGGAGTGCCCAGGCTCAGCCCTGCTCTTTGTTGTCTGTTTAGGGACCTTATCAGGCTCCTGTCTTTAAATAATGTCATTCTGTAGGAGGCTGGTGGCTTCTTGATTTTTATCTTTTAACTCAAATAACTGCCTCACCGGCATCTCTACATGGATATCTATCTGATGATGGTTGTCCTCACCGACTGTCTCCAAAACAAAGCTCTTGATAGTCTTTCCTACAACTCAGAACACGGCAACCATCCTTTGTCAGTTGCCCACGAGACACCCTGGTGGGACGCTTGTCCCTGGTCTGTCACACAACACACTTGTCACGCCGCAGACTCACTGAAAGTTTAACTTGCAAAATGAGTCTGAAGTCTGACTACCATCCCCCCCCCCCCCCACCCCGGGTTATCCACTGACACTCCACTGTGAGGTCCAGTCACTGCTCACCCAGGTCGGAGTGCTAGCTTTGTGACTGTTCCACCTACACACATACCCCTTCAGTCTGTTCTTAAGACATCACCTTGGAAAATGCAATGGTTTGCTCAAACTCTTCCAGAGCATCGTATTTCTTTACAGGTAAAAGCCAGAGTTGTTTTGGTGTGTGTGTGTGTGTGTGTGTGTGTGTGTGTGTGTGTGTGTGTTCCCTCTCCTGCCTCTCTCTAGCATTTTCCTGTCCCCAACACCTCCTCTCCTTCTCTCTTCCCCTTGATTTCCATTCCCCTGCAGCTCCACAGTTCTCCCTCTCTTTCTCTTGATGGAAGGACCCTGCACCTGCTGCATTCTATTTTCAGCTGTCACACCTGAATCAGGCATGATGGTGAGTGCCTGCGATCCTAGCAACTTGAGAAGCTGAGACAGGGAAATCATGAGCCTAGGTTAACACAGTGAGATCCTGCCTTAAAAAAAAAAAAATCTAAGCTTATAACGTGATATAAGTTAGCTGTCAAGCACATGTTTAGCACTGTGTTAGATCCCCAGAAGGAAGGGAGAGAGAAAGAAAGGAAGAAGAAAAAAGAGGGGAGGGGATTAAAAAAAAAAAAGGAAAGAGAGAAAGAGTGGCCAGGAGAGAGGAAACATGATATTGGCAAGCTCTCTACTTCTATTTACTCCCTGTCTTTGTTTTTTTTTTTCTTTTTTCTCCCCACTTGTCAACATCTCTCATTTTGTCTATTTTGCTTATTTTTATCGTGTTTATGGTCAACTTTGTCAGTTAGAACTGAAGACCTTCGAGAGGAAGGATTCTGTTTCATCCTTTGCTATGTCTCCAATTAGAATCATGCCCGGCACACTAATGGTCACCCAGCAATTATTTAGTACACAGAAGAATGAATGCAATCGTGTTAGAAGCCATTTTCTTCAAGTCCATTTCTCCTGACAGATGCATTAGTAAAGATGTCTCTCTTCCCTGGAAGACAGAAATGCAGTCGTTCCTTGTGCTCTCAAAGTCTCCCCATCTTCTCTGATATTGCAGACATCATCCAGCACCATCCGGGGAGCCCTACCTTTATGCTAAGCCCTGTAGCTCTCCCCGGGGCTTTTTAAACCATGTGCTGCCCCACTTTCTCACTGAATCAAGAGGAGAGTCTCTACTGTTTTTGTGAGAGGCACTGTTTTTCAACTGTTACAAGATGTAGCTCCATTTCCCGTATGGAAGAATCAGTGAGACGGAGGGATGTGCCCCGAGGGGCGGCGTGAAACTTTACTACAACAGTGAGGGTCTAGTAACCAGGGGAAGGGTTGACCAGCAGAGGACAAGTCTTCTTTCCAGGGAAAGACGTTCATATACATCTAGCCTATTGCGGAAACCAACAATATCAGAGATCATTTGGTCAGATTTCAAGACCTGCTTGCCAACACACAGACTAGTTGGAGTATCACTTCTCACTGTCCAAAACATCAAATAATCTTACATCTGTTTTTATTCCAAAGTTATCCATATCAGACTCTAAAATGCATTTACTATCTCTTTATGTGGAGGGAGAAAACGTGCTATATGTTCCTGGGAAGGAAGGCAGAATTGTAACCTAAATTTTTGTGACGATTTCAATATTAGCTGCAAGAAAATGTGGTGTATATACACAACAAATTATCAGCCATAGAGAAGAATGAAATCTTGCCATTTGTAACAAAATGGGAACTTTAAACATTATGCTAAGAGGAATAAGCCAGACACAGAGAGGCAAGAACCATGTATTCTGTTTCATATTTGAAAGATTGTATAGCCATGCTGAGGGTAGAGTAGTAACTGCTGAAAGTTGACAAAGGTAGGAAGCAGATGAGCAAAGGCGCATGGATTTGACCATACACACTGCACATATGATATATTGAAATACCACACTGAATGCTATCAAAAATAAAATAAAATATTTTTAAAGCATTATTTACATATTTTGTGTTTTTTCTAACTAACATTCTAACAGTTTTAAATTCCAAATTTCCCCTGCTTTGTTTTTCAAAGGTATACAGGATATGCTCCTTGTATGCCATGATTAGGACTTTCTTCTAAAATTATAAAAATCCAGGGGCTGGAGAGACAACTCAGTGGTTATGAGCACTTGGCGGCTTTTCCAGAGGACTAGAGTTTGGTTCCCAGAACCCACATCAGTGACTCACAACTGCCTGTAATGCCAGCTCCAAGAGATGCAACACCCTCTTCTGGTACACACAGACACACACAGTCACACACACACACACACACACACACAAAGAAGAGAGGGGAGATTCATGAACATACAGTCCTATTTTCCTTGCAGAATTCTTCCTTCAGCATAAAATCAGAAATTCCCAGATCTTCATCTCCTTTTTCAGCTTTACAAATATGTGTTTTTCCCCTCTGCTGAGAGTTCTCTGAAAGAGCCATTTTCCGTGATTTGCTTATAGAAGCCATAAGTGTCACTAGACTTAGTCGTGAATTGCTGTGGATATCGTTTTCTATGCTGTTAATGTGCATTTCTCTGATTGACTAATAAATAAAGTGCTGATTGGCCAGTAGCCAGGCAGAAGAATAGGTGGGACAAAGAGAAGGAGAATGCTGGGAAGAGGAAGGCTGAGTCAGGAGTCGCCAGCCAGACACAGAGGAAGCAAGATGTAAAAGTACCAGTAAGCCACAAGCCATGTGACAACTTGTAGATTAATAGAAATGGGTTAATTTAAGATATAAGAACTAGATGGCAGCTAATAGCACTCAGCAGAGCACATTCTGTATCGAGCCACTGACTACCAAGTGATTCAGAAAGAAAAAAAAAAAAAAAAAAAAAAAAAAAAAAAAAAAAAAAAAAAAAAAAAAAGATATAAGAACTAGATAGTAAGAAGCCCTTCACGGCCCTACAGTTTATAAGTAATATACGTCTCTGTGTGTTTACTTGGGTCTGAGCAGCTACAGGAGCCGGGTGGACACAGGCAAGCTCCAGCTATAATGAATGCCTTTAAATCCCAGAACTCTGGAGGCAGAGGCAGGTGAATGTGAGTTCAAGGCCAGCCTGGTCCACATAGTGAGTTCTGTGCCAGTCAAAGACCCAGTAAGGGGGAAAAAGTTATAAAAGATCCATAAAGTAGTTTTTTTTTCATCCAAAATATCTCATATATTTTACACTTGTTCCTGTTCCTTAAGATGGGAATGCTATGAAAAAGACCAAAAAATGCTACTTAGCAAATATTTAAGTGAGGAATGGCTAGGATAACCTCTTTTTTAATTATTTGGTGGTTTTTTTTGTTTGTTTGTTTGTTTTTTTTTTTTTTTTTTTTTTTTTCTTTTACTGTAGCAAATTCTATCAAAATGCTCCAAGGAATGCAGTCCTGGTCAAATGAAGAAAGCCACAGGAAGCCAACATATGTGCTGCTATGACTGTGTGAGCTGTCCGGAGAATCACTATAGCAACCAGACAGGTAACAGGCATCGTCCACTGCCAGTGATGTCTCTGAATTATTTCCCTTAGGCTGAATATTAATCTTAGCTTTGTCCTTTGTTTCATGTGTCTCTTTCTATTCCATTCTGGATATAAACCTTGGGCTTTGTGTTTATTAGACCCATGCTCTACCACTGAGCTACAGCCCTAGTCTCTATTTTTATTTGTTCTTGTCCTCGAGAGAGAGATTCTGAAACAGTCTTGCACGGTTCATTTAGCTTGGACAGGATTACAAGAATCACAGGTGTAGAGGGAGGAAATGGCTTAAACTATGTCTAATTCCAAAACTACCTTCTTAACAAGATCCCTAAACTGCCACCAATAATAGCAAGTTCACAAGAAACCAGTGTCTCTCCGGAGTATACAGATTTCCTGAAGAATCATGGCCCAGCTGGCCTTTTGACTTTCTCTGTTCTGCTTTCCCATCTTCCTCATAGCTTCCCTTGACCTTCCTCTCCCACATTCTTTGGGTTCTGTGTAGGTTTTATTTGAATAAGTAACCAATATGACCTCCCCCGGGCTTATTTTTTATACTGTACTGTGGACAACCACCTAGATTAAATGTTTGTGATGTAACCATTCTCCTTTCCTGCTAGATATGGATCATTGCCTTTTATGCAACAATGAAACCCACTGGGCCCCGGTAAGGAGCACTACGTGCTTTGAGAAGGAAGTGGAGTATTTGGACTGGGATGACTCTTTGGCGCTCCTCCTCATCGCCCTCTCCCTACTAGGAATCGCCTTTGTTCTGGCCATTGGCATAATATTTACAAGAAACCTGAACACACCAGTCGTGAAATCATCTGGGGGATTAACCGTCTGCTACGTGATGCTCATCTGCCATGCCCTTAATTTTGCCAGCACAGGCTTTTTCATTGGAGAACCACAAGACTTCGAGTGCAAGGCCAGGCAGACGCTGTTTGGCGTGAGCTTTACCCTCTGTGTCTCCTGCATTTTGATGAAGTCCCTGAAAATTTTGCTCGCGTTCAGCTTCGATCCCAAGCTGAAGACCTTCCTGAAGTGCCTCTATAGGCCAGTCCCCATTGTCCTCACCTGCACTGGCATTCAGGTGGTCATTTGCACTCTCTGGCTGGTCTTGGCAGCACCTGCTGTGGAGGAGAATATCTCCTTGCCGAGAGTCATTATCCTGGAATGCGAGGAGGGGTCCGTCCTTGCGTTTGGCACCATGCTGGGCTACATCGCAATCCTGGCCTTCGTTTGCTTGGTGTTTGCCTTCAAAGGGAGGAAACTTCCTGAGAATTACAACGAAGCTAAGTTCCTGACCTTCGGCATGCTGATTTACTTCATCGCCTGGATCACATTCATCCCTGTCTATGCTACCACATTCGGCAAGTATTTGCCCGCTGTAGAGATTATAGTCATTCTGATATCCAATTATGGCATTCTGTGCTGTACATTCTTCCCCAAGTGCTACGTTATTCTTTGCAAGCAAAAGACCAACACCAAATCAGCCTTCCTCCAGGTGGTTTACAATTATTCGTCCCACAGTGCCGACACCCTTGCCTTGAGTCATGTTTCCCTAGCCACCATTCACCATGATACTGCAATAACCAATCCCAGCCATAATGACAAGGTTGCAGGCTGTCCCAACAGCAACCATAGTCTGGCACAAGTGTTTGCTCACATCGTTACGGAAGATGCTACTAAGGTGTCTAAAGCTTGGCATCAGAAAAGAAGTTCAAGTATATGAATGAGGGTTTTGTTTTGGTTTGGTTTGGTTTGGTTTTTCGAAACAGGGTTTTTCTGTGTAGCTTTGCGCCTTTCCTGGATCTCGCTCTGTAGACCAGGCTGGCCTCGAACTCATAGAGATCCGCCTGCCTCTGCCTCCCAAATGCTGAGATTAAAGGGGGAGGCTACTATCCCTGAGGAGATGCTTCTAGTCTTTGCTGTAAATTGTGTACGTACTTTCCCAGCAAATACATCTTGTGTGGTTTTGCTACCCTTCGCTTGAATACTCTCTCTGTTTGACCAACTATAATAAGAAAAATAAAGCTTTCAGTATTAATCTCCCTTCGTTTTCTATTACTTCCTTCAGCCTTTATCTTGACTAGCCTTCCTCTTAGGCAATTCGAAGTCAATACATAACACATCCACCTTTTTCCATCCCGCTGTTCTCATTGAAAGAATGACAAACTGTGTTGGTGGCAGCACTGGTTACTGGTGGAAAGGTCAGGAGCCACAACAGAACCTGGTTACTTAGTAGCAGAGAACTTTATTGGGGGGTGGGGGGGCAGGGGCAAAAGGACCAGGCCTGAGAAAGAGCACATGCAGAGGGCAGAGAAAAAGACAGGGCGAGGGAGCAGAGCAGAGAGAGAAGGTGGGAGTCAACATCTGGATTTTTAAGGGCTCCCTCCCTGTATGGAGCTACACCACGCATGCGCTGATTGCATGACAACGCAGCCACCAGTGCACACTGATGATGCAAGATGCCAGACCTTTTGCTTAACTCCTGAATTGCACATGTGCAGTCATGTAGCTGGAGTGAGGGCAGAATTCTAACACTCATACCTCTCTGCAGGGGCCCTGCTTCTTTCTCAAGCATTGTGATCCTTCTAGTCTACTGAAGTTGAACAAGTTTGGGGGCAGTTCCTACATATCCAGTAATACACTAAATGCAAAGGTACAAGAAGTTACATGGATCATTTCTAGTCTCCAGGAGCTGAAATTCCACGGGAAGACAGATATCTTCAATCGCTATACAGATTCTTCATTTATAATGTGTACAGAGAACTGTGACAGTATAGAGTAATTACAGTCAGCCACCTAGGGAGATGAAGGCAGGGTTTAGAAGGCTAAGTCAGGGGTGTGATATTACTTAATGCCCTAAAATATGAATGGAAGTTAGTTAGGTAGTCAAAGAAAGCACAGAAAGGGGGAAGGAGGGTCTACAGAAAAAAAGTAACAAGAATGCATGTACAGGGACTACATCCATTCTTCCACTGCCCAAGAATCCTCTCTAGCATGTGGAGTCAGGTCAGGAATAAATGCCACTGCCTGGAGCTCCTCTCTGAGGAGTTCAGTCTTTATCTTGCTTGGTGGCTCTCACAGTGTCTGGCTGGGTGATGGTTGGCTCAAAATTCTTCATTAGAAAGATCCTGTCTGGTGGTGGTGGTGGTGGTGGCGGTGGCGGCGGGGCGCGGCGGCGCACGTCTTTAATCCCAGCACTCAGCAGGCAGATCTCTATGAGTTCAAGGCTAGCCTGGTCTACAAAGTGAGTTCCAGGAAAGGCACAAAGCTACACAGAGAGACCTTGTCTCGGGGGGTGGGGTGGGGTAGCCTTCTGATACAAGATGGCAGATAATCTTATTAAGAGCTGCTAGTACCTGTATCAGGAATTGGAAAGGCTGTGTATGTGTTCTTGAGCTGAGGAGGAAGTAGCCATTTATTTCAAACTACTGGTGAAGGATGAGTTATAAGGGTCTAGTTCGGTTTACTGGAAGGTGATAAGGGATCCAAGAGGAAGTGGGGAAGGGAGAATGTTGAAATGGTGGAAACCATCTAAAGATATAACAAGCATTCACATGGAGACTTAGGGCTCAGTGGACATCAATCAAGGCTGATAGCAAGGACGCAGATGCCAGATTCATATTACTTCTATCCTTTAAAGAGCAGATTGAACAAGGCCAAAGAGTTGGCTCAGAGGTTAAGAGGACTTGTTGCTCTTTTACAGGACCTGGGTTTGATTCCCAGAACCCACATGGTAACTCCAGCTCCAGGAGATACCCTCTTCTGGCCTCTGAGGACAGGAGGCACGGTACACATACCTACATGCAAGCAAAACACCCGTACACATAAAAAAAAAAAAAAAGCCATAAAATAAGTAAATCTAAAAGAAAATGTTTAACCACCTAAACAGATAGGAGGCCTTGTCTCAAACAAAGCAAAAACAGGGTTGGAGAGATGGCTCAGTGGTTAAGGGCTTGTTGCTCTGGTGGCAAAGGAGCAGAGTCCAGTGTCCAGCAACCACCCTGGGAGGCTTACAACCTACAATTCTGGCTCCACAAGAATCTATTGCTCTATTCTGGTCTTCACAGAGACAATAAAACACACATACACATAAATAAAATAAATAATCCTTAAACATACACACACACACACACACACACACACACACACACACACACACACACACGAACAATATTGTCCCTGACCTGATTTTCTTTTTAGCTGCCATTGTCTTTTTTTCCTCTCTTTACAACCAAAGGGGGAATGTAATTGTCATGTTGGTGACTTATTGGTGACAGATTAGTTCTGAGGCCATTGAACTGTCAGCTAGGTACACCACTTTGTTGAAATAGCTCACAGCAAAGTTACAGTGACACTTTGTCTCTTAGATTTAACTTATAATTTTGTGTCTGTTGGAACGCACCTTCTCAGTCCCTCGGGTGGTTCTGGTCTGATATGAGCCTTTTGTCGCTTGTGCTGTCCTGAGCAGTGTTGGCCTCCTTTGGTGGTGTGCCTTTCCTGATGTGACTGTTGTACCTGGATGGTTCTGCCTCAAGCAGCCTGTGCTCCCTCAGCATGCCCTCTCCTGTAAGATTATCATCTCCAAGTCTGTACTTTGGCCTTGGTACTCTCCAAACCACTTCCCTGCACAGGATCAGTCTAGCCTACTCACTCACCTCTCTAGACTTAAAAGGTCAGTGTGCCCAAAATGAAGTTTGTGTTTTACTTCCCTTGAATCCCTCCTTCTTAGTTCCTATTTCTCACCGTGCTCTCCCACTGCTGGACTAATTGGAAATCTGGGCTTCATTCTTTGAGCACATTGACCATTTCACCCTCTTATACCTTGCATTTGTCTTGTAGCTTTTAATTTTCCTGTTCCTGTATTTTCTCAGAACTTTGCCATCACGTGCCAGGCATAGTGGTGCAAGCCTTTAACTCCAGCACTCAGTAAGGAGGAAGGTGGATGTTTGTGAATTTGAAGCTGGATGCGTCTACATAGTGATTCCAGGCCAGCTAGGGCTATACAGTGTGACTCAGTCTCACTCTCTCTCTCTCTCTCTCTCTCTCTCTCTCTCTCTCTCTCTCTCTCTCTCTCTCTCACACACACACACACACACACACACACACACACACACACACACACCATCACCACCCTGCTGTACAGCCTGTCCCTGCTGTCATCACTTCCTTGATCAAGTCCTTCATCACCTCTTCCATAAATTGTTGCCACAACCACTGACTTGACTCTGATCTCAAATACTTTACTGTCAACAAAGCAGATCTCTTCACAGACTTTGTGTTTATATTACACTAGCTCCATTTCCACATGAAAAGGGCCCTGCAAGGAGCTTTTCATGTTACTCACATATTCCAAAGCTTGCAGTAAGTCAAAGGACTTACCCGAAGAGCTCCAAGTTCAGCACCAACTTCGGCTCTGCTCTTCCCAGTGCAGCAACCTTATAAAGTGTTAGAGCTAGCCCACGTCATGCTGCTTCATGCCTCCCACCCTGGACTCCTCTCTGTACTTCATCTTCTTCACCCATGACTATCTGAGGTGCACCTAAACCCACCAGACATAAAGAAACCACTTCCTCTTCTAATACAACCAATTTCTGCCTTGATCATAGCAACTATCACACATCATTGCATTCCCTTAGTTTGTCTCTATTTATTCAGCTAATGGCTTCTGAGTGCCTACACAATAACAAGCATAATCTAAACCTAGGAAATATAAAAAAACACTAAGTGACTGGTGAGTTCTATGTTATCAGGAAGTTTACACTCCAGTATTTTCGTCATTTTGTAGTGAGGACAAGTTCTACCCTGTACTTGCCCATTTGCTACCAGCATCACCAACTCCAAGACCCCAGAGTCACCTCTCATAATGTCATGTCTCTGCTGCTGAGAGACCCTGCTCGAGATTCCCACTCAACACATAAAATCCATCATCACAGCTCAATCCTTCTCAAGTAGTTCTGTTGTACCCATTTCATGAAACCCCCAGGGACCACCAAGGAGCCAGTTTCTGATGCAAGCACATAGGGTCCTTTTATTGTCAGGTTCGAACCTGGGCCACTGCCCAGCAGATGGAGGGAAATATGGTGGCGGTGGCCGCAGGCCCAGCGGTAGAGAGTTTTTTTACAAGAAAAGAACCACAAGCTGGGAATTACATGCTTTGGCAACTTGAGATTGGGTAGAAGGGATATGGGCAAGGTGATCTTTGAAACTATTGGTCTAGGCATTTGGCATGAAACCACATTTGAAACTATTGGGTTGAACTTTTGGGCAGGGAACCACAAGTTGCTAGGCAGGATTGTCTGGGCTGCTCAGCTGGATTATCTAGATATCTTCAAGAGCCATAAACTACAGACAGAATGTCTGCAGGAGCATGCTGCCCTGTATCTCTTTCAAGTTGTCACAGCAGATTCCTGAGGTCCTTCCTGGAACTGAATACAGCAGGCACTCTAAGATGGTGACCCTGCCCTAAGATGGAGTCTGTATTGCCTTCACATCCTCCCCTGCTTCACAAGTACCAATGACAGGACTCAATCATGAGTCCTACCTGTCCAGAGGTTCAAGGGTATTGGGACCTAAGAACCATTAGCTAACAGGTTTTTCTATATCTATTACCTTTCTTAAGGCCCTGTAGTTCTGATCTTTGAGTAATACTTCTTTGGTTCTGCACAAAGAAGGTCAAGTGTCTTATCTTATTGCAGAACCATTTTAGTTAATAAATTTATCAGTTGACAATTCTGAACCTATTTTCCTGGTGTGTCAATGGGCATTATAGTTGGCCATCTTGCCTCTATGCCAGGGAGTTTCCTTTTTTTTTTTTTTTTTTTTTGTTTTTTGTTTTTTGTTTGTTTGTCTTTTAAAAAAGGATATAAGTATGTTTAATACTTCAGTAGAAAAGGTTGTACATTTTTTGAGAGGTTGGAGTAATTTTTTTATTTAATTTAATTTTACATATCAGCCATGGATTCCTTTGTTCTCCCCTCCCACCCCCTACCTTCCCCCCAGCCCACACCCCATTCCCATCTCCTCCAGAGCAAAGACTCCCCTGGGGATTGAGTTCAACCTGGTAGATTCAGTCCAGGCAGGTCCAGTCCCCTCCTCCCAGGCTGAGCCAAGTGTCCCTGTATAAGCCCCAGGTTCCATACAGCCAGCTCATGCACTGAGGACAGGTCCCGGTCCCACTGCCTGGATGCCTCCCAAACAGTTCAAGCTGATCAACTGTCTCACTTATCCAAAGGGCCTGATCCAGTTGGGGGCTCCTCAGCCATTGGTTCATAGTTCATGTGTTTCCATTTGTTTGGCTATTTGTCCCTGTGTTTTTTCAACCTTGGTCTCAACAATTCTCGCTCATACAAACCCTCCTCTTCCTCGCCAATTGGACTCCTGGAGCTCCACCTGGGGCCTGGCCATGGATCTCTGCATCCGGTTCCCTCAGTCATTGGATGAGGTTTCTAGCATGATAATTAGGGTGTTTGACCATCCCATCACCAGAGTAGGTCAGTTCCGGCTGTCTCTCGACCATTGCCAGTAGTCTATTGTGGCAGTATCTTTGTGGATTTCTGTGGACCTCGCTAGCACTTTGCTTCTTCCTATTCTCATGTGGTCTTCATTTATCATGGTCTCTTATTCCTTGTTCTCCCTCTCTGTTCTCAATCATACCACAAGAGCACTTGCTCAGCTATGTTCATATCAGCATTATTTGTAATAGCCAAAACCTGGAAACAACCTAGATGCCCTTCAACTGAAGAATGGATAAATAAAATGTGGTACATATACACAATGGAATACTACTCAGCAGAGAAAAACAATGACATCATGAGGTTTGCAGGCAAATGGATGGATCTAGAAAAAAAATCATCCTGAGTGAGGTAACCCAGACTCAGAAAGACAAACATGGTATATACTCACTCATAGGAGGATACTAGATGTAAAACAAAGATGACTAGACTGCTTGCTACTCACAACTCCAGTGAGGCTACCTAGAAAACAGGACCCCAAGAAAGACACAGGGATTGCCCAGTGACAGAGAAATGGATGAGATCTACATGAACAGCCTGGACATGAGTGGGGGTAATGAAGGGCAAGGGTCGAGGGAAAGAGAGCTTAGGGGAGCGGGAGATCCCAGCTACATCAAGAACAGGGAGTTTCCTTTTTACCAAGCATTTCAGCCTTATTCTGGACAGGGAACATGGGATGATGTATTCTCTTCTGGAACTGCTTCAAGCCGGCTTTGGGACACTGTTGTCAGGGCCACAAAAAGGCTGAAGGCTGGCCAAAGGCTGGGCAACGGGACATTTGTCAGAAGCATTTGTCAGGCTATCTGATCCTGTAGAGACAAGGAACAATCATAGTAACACTCTCCTAGTCAGGAAAATGTAATAATCTCTGATTGCATTCACAATTAAATTTTACCTCCTTGATAAACAATAGACATTTTTAGAAAGAATATGTGGTGGTAGGGGCTTGGCGGTTGATTACTCAGCCTGAATATGCTCAGATACAATATGACAGTACTGGACTGGAGAGATGGCTCAGTGGTTAAGAGCACTGGCTGCTCTTTCAATGGACAGGGATGCAATTTCTAGCACCCACTTGGTGGCTCACAATGGTCTTTGACTCTAGTTCTAGGGGATCTGACATCCCTTCTGGTCTCTACAGGTACCAGGCATGCAAATGGTGCACAAACATATGTGCAGGCAAAATACAGATAAAATAAGGTCTTTAGCAACCAATGTGGTGATACCATCTTATAAAATTGTTAAGGGATAAAGTATTCTAATGCACATCAAAATGTTAAGAAATGACTATCCTGCTGGTGGTTTCACTGGCTCATAGCTCTGTTGACATGAAAATAGTTTCTCCTGTTGATTTAGAAACCAAAACAGCAGGATGGCTTCCAGATTCCTGGGTTGCTCACACAAAACAAAAGTCGCAGGGGTGGGCCACCAACAGAGCAACAAAAGACACATTGTTCTATGTAAGGTGTGAGCTTTACTTCAGGTACAGAGCTCTGGACCTTTATGCCAGTGGAGTGAGAAACGAAGTTCGAAGTTCGGAATTACTTGAAGCTGAAACTATATCCTTGTCACCATGTGAATCAAGCAAGGAAAGCAATAGCCACTTTCTTGTAAAATTTTCCTTTCACTGTTGAAGCTCTTAGATTCCAGTGGGAGTAGGATAAATGAGATTTTTAATCTCTCTTTGAAATAAAGGATTTATTACCTTTTTAATATAAAGGTAATAACAAAATATGTTTTTTTAATTCAAGAATAAAAGCAAGAAAAACACACAAGAAAGTATCCGCATCTCCAACCACCCAGAAGCCACCCACCTCTTTACAGATCATCCTGTAAAGCCAAAATCATTACTCAGATGGATACTTTGCCATCAGTCAAAGCCAACTGATTTTAGAATTCAGTGCACTTAGAATCCAGTATCAGAATAACTCATAATTATCCTCTTATCCTGTTCTCAGGGACATACATAGTAAAATATTTTATCATCAACATGGGGTGGGGTACAATCCACATTGCACACACAGTTTTTATTGTTAGGAAATCAGAAGTCAGTCAGCTCAGGTTTTATGTCTCTCAAGGGCAAAGTCCAGTGTAATTATCACTCTTGTGTCTTAGATTTCATATAAGCCATCCCCAATTTAGAACTCAATAAATGCTGAATGAGCCACCAAGATTCTCATATAGTCTTAAAATCTTGATCTGCCCAGTAACTCAATGACATCTTCTCAAGCTTATCCTCTCATAGTACAGTATCCTCATAAGAATTTCAAACAGCTACAGCATGAAGCAGTTGCTTGTCCAGTGCTCAAACTATCCATAAAAATAAAATGAGACGAAGTGCTCAAACTATCCGTAAAAATAAAATGAGACAAAAGATGTACAGAAGTTTGAAAACACGAAGCTTCCATCATGACACTACCTTTGTTATTCTCCCCACCCCCTTTATATGAAAAGAAAAAATTTACTCCAGTTTACACTTCCAGGTCACAGATTATTATCAAGGGAGTTGGAGTTGTAGGGCAGGAATCTAAAAGCAGGAACCAAAACGGAAACCATGGGGAATGTAGCTTACTGGCTTGCTCACTGGCTAGTGCTCAGCTCGCTTTTTAAATTACAGCTCTGGTCCACCTGCCCAGTTATGCTACCACCCACAACGGGCTGAGCCCCCCCCACACACACACCTACCTATCAATCATCCATCAAGACGATCTCTCATAGACATGTCCACAGACCAATCTGTTTTCAGGGCAGTCCCTCAGTTAAGATTCTCTCCTCCCAGGTGACTCTAGGTTGAGACAGGTTGACAATGAAAAGTAACAGCACAGGAAGGTTCCAGTTAACTCTACTGCAGCAGTGATCATGATGATAACAGTGTTCAGGCACGGCAAGAGGACGTATAGGAAATTCTGTTCACAGGTATGGAGCTGGGTTGGTGGTTACCTCTCTCTTCTGGTAGCATACAGAGCACCTTCCAGTACAGTGACCACTAGTCAGTAGGGGGTGAAGACTCAACATAGACGCCAACTCGACGCCTCCATGTTCAGTGAGATATGGAAGTTTCATCTTCAGCCATAGAGCTTTGTTTTGTGGTTGCTTTCCACAACAGCCTGAGTTGTTTGGGGGTTCCGATGGGGACCCTTTGACCAACAACTCAATTAGATGCAACCTATTTCTGGCACTGGAAATTTTACTTGTTGGCTAAAGAGGTCTAGTCGGTGTGTTCGCCCCCATTATCTGGTGACTTTATTTGGATTGCATTCATATGTGTATATTTTTAAGATGTTTCTACAGTACTAGGTTTCAATATGACCCCTCAGATGGCCCTCGGTGTTAGTTGTCCTTTGCTGAGTCTTTTCCCTTTGTCCCACCTCCCCTCTCCCTCTGTAGAACCCTGTTCCTGTATGTCCTTGTCTCTCCATAACTATGCATTCTGTTTCTCCATCCTTCTCCCATCTCCCTTAGTCCTTTACTCTGTACCTAACCTCTGTGGTTACACAGATTGTAACATGCCGACTGAAGGCGTAAAAGCTAACATCCATATGTGAGAGAATACATACATATTTGTCTTTTAGGGCCTGAGTTACCTCACTCAGGATAGTTTTTTTTTTTTTTCTAGCTCCATCATTTACACATGTATTTCAGGTTTTTGATTTTTTTTGACAGGTGAATAATATTTCCTTGCATAAATGTACCATATTTTCTTATTCATTCATCTATTGATGAACATTGGGAATGTTTCCAATTTCTGGTTATTAGAATAGAGCAACAATAAACATGAATGATCAAAGATCTCTACAGTAAGGTGTAGAATCCTTTGGGTATACTCCCAAGAATGAAACAGCTGGATCTTGAGGTAGATCTATTCCCAGCTCCCTGAAGAACCGCCACACTTTAATCCCAGCATTTGGGAGGCAGAGCCAGGAGGATCTCTGTGAATTCAAGGCCAGCCTGGGCTACCAAGTGAGTTCCAGGAAAGACACAAAGCTACACAGAGAAACCCTGTCTCAAAAAAAAAAAAAAAAGAACCGCCGCACTGATTTCCATAGTCATGGTACAAGTTTGCACTCAAACCAGCAACAGATAAGTGTCCCCCTCACCTGGGATTTGCAGGGTCTGAGGCTAAAGAATCAGTACTAAGTCACTTGACTTTCATGTGACTCATGACATTTTCCAATCTAGAACATGAAGGACCTGGATGAAATTAGGTTCAATGTTCCCCTGAGTCTAAAGTCTATAACTCCAGATCCATCGTAAGGGACCTCAGGGCAGAGGTACTCCTGGTCCTGTTTGGGTGTGCTGTTTCTGGTTTCGCACTGAAGCACATCTACCCCATTATAAAGCAGTTACTAATTTTGCTCACAGTTCTCCTCCTCTAGATCCCCAGTGCAATGCAGTGTCCAGCACATGAGCACAATTTTACCTTTTATGGGAAAGTGTGCTATGTTGGCTAAATCAACAAATGTGTTTGATCCTTAGAAGAAAAATACATAGCGTCGTGTTCATCCGATATCAAAGAGAATGCGATAATCCCAGAGAGCAATCCTCAGTCATTCCACCCAAAGTGAACTCAAAGACTCGACCATCTTTGCTCTCTGCTTATGGAGAAGACAAATGACGTAAAAGCTTTTTTTTTCCCCTTATGTCATTAGCTAAAAGAAACTGAGGTTTGGAACACAGCTCATGCTTCTTTGAATGCTAGGACTTTCTTTTCTTTCCAGCAGCCTTCCAAAATCAAACACACACACATTCACACACACTTAAACACACACACACACAAACTTTTGCACTCACATACATTCAAACACACACATACACACACACACACACTCACACACACTTAAACACATACATACACATACAAACAAACACACACACATACAAACACACACACTCACACACTTAAACACACACACACATACAAACATATGCACTCACACACTTAAACACACACACTCACACACTCACTCACTCACACATACACACACCCCACTTGTCATTTACCCTTCAAGGATGTCGAAAAAGTAAGAAGACTGTTCTAAGACACTGGCACATTCTTTTCTTGTTTTCCTAGAAAATACAATGAGCTTCTCTTGGAGGGAATATGAATAAGCCAGGGTCTGAGTCCCCCAGAGTGGGTTTCTGTGACCTGCATAGGGAAGCAGGGGGAGTCTATCCGATTGTCAGCAGTAGATTATCAATTTATATAAGATATACGCTTAGATGTCACAGAGAGAGATGCTTCTATTTCCTCATGGCTAAATTGTTTTCTCAAATTAGATAGAGAGAACTTGGGTGAGAAACGTGGAGGAGGAGGGTTGGTCACAGATCAGGTAAGGATCCCAGATACATCAGAAGGAAAAAAGGTGTCCACCTTTTCCTTGGCATTATATTTAAGTTACTCCTTTAACATCTCAAAAAAAAAAATTCTTCTTGATTTTTTCTACCAAATTTCAACAGCACTGTTTTTTGAAAGAAAGAAAGAAAGAAAGAAAGAAAGAAAGAAAGAAAGAAAGAAAGAAAGAAAGAAAGAAAGAGAAGGAAGGAAGGAAGGAAGAAGGAAGAAGGAAGGAAGGAAGGAAGGAAGGAAGAAAGAAAAAGAAGAAAAACGTGGTATGAAAGAAGGAAGGAAGAAAAGAGACAGACTGACAATGAAACTATTTGTCTAAGGGCAGGCGAGATGGCTCTGAGCTATTAAAGGAGCTTGCAGCCAAGCCTGTCCACCTGAGTTGGATTCTCTGAGACCCACGTGATGGAAGGAGAGAAGTGACTCCTTTAAGTTGTCCTCCGATACCCACATGTACGTATACCATGGAGTGTACCAAAACAGGGAGGTAAGTAAATGCAGTTTTAAAAACTAAAAACTATGATTCTGGCCTATCATATGAGGTTATTACAAAGATTAAAAAACGTAATAACACAGGACTGGAGAGATGGCTCAGTGGTTAAGAGCACTTGTTCTGCCGGGCGGTGGTGGTGCACGCCTTTAATCCCAGCACTCGGGAGGCAGAGCCAGGTGGATCTTTGTGAGTTCGAGGCCAGCCTGGGCTACCAAGTGAGTCCCAGGAAAGGCGCAAAGCTACACAGAGAAACCCTGTCTCGAAAAAAAACCAAAAAAAAAAAAAAGAGAGAGAGAGAAAGAGAGAGAGAGAGAGAGAGAGAGAGAGAGAGAGAAGAGAGAGAGAGAAAAGAAATGAAGAGCACTTGTTCTTGCAGAGGGCCCCCGGTTCAGTGCCAGCATCCCCAGCATAGTGGCTCACAATTACCTGTGACTCCAGTTCTAGAAAATCTGATGTCCTCTTCTGACCTCCACAGACACCATACATGCACATGGTGCACATTCATACATGAAACCAAAATATTCATGTACATAAATTTTTAAAAAATTCCAAAAATTTCAAAGATAGTGCACATTAAAGTACTTTGACAGCTGTACATCACTATTCAAAATATTATTACTGTCACCATTATAGCGTTTGTTTTCACAATAATTTTGTGGTATAACTCTAAGGAGGAAGTTAAGAAAAAGCAGTGTTGAGTGCAGACTTATACTCACACAAATTGAAATGAATTCATGCACATGATCTGCTACTAGACGACCAGTTCACACACAGTAAAATTGATTTAAAAAAAAAAAAGATTTCTGGAATTCTACAAGAACATTTCCCCCATGTGCTTGCCCTACACTGTTTAAACTTGAAGAGAAAGGAGAGAGAGAGAGAGAGAGAGAGAGAGAGAGAGAGAGAGAGAGAGAGAGCTGTTTCTCCGGAAAGATAAAACAAGACATGCCGAGGAGGAAAAGAGTGCCTTGCAGAGCACTCACACATGAGCAACAAGACAGGTGTGCTCAGGAGGACCAGGGTGTGAGTGCTCAAGATGACCAGGGTGTGAGCATGGGCGTAGGAACACATGGAGGGACAAGGTGGAACAATTCCTTTCACTAAGCCTGTTTAGAGGCAGATTCTGATAGAAACCCCACAGTTGTAAATCTGGACCTCCGAAACAAGTTCTTCACTATACAGAGATATATCTATCTACAAGACATTCTTTACAACACTCGTCAAAATAATAGAAAGCTTTGAAAATTAAGGAATTAATTTTCCATAAATAAATTATAGTACAATTTCTCAATGAAAGATTGTTTTTAAAACTTTTTAAAGCTGAGATAAATTTTACATGAACAGGTATTTAAAGACCCTGTAAAGCATTAAATGAAGAAAGAATAAGTTGAAGAGAATTTCTTCTATAATTGGTAGATAGATGAGAGAGAGAGAGAAACACACACACACACACACACACACACACACACACACACACACACACATCCAATTAACATTTTCCTCTAAACATTGCACAGCCAGGTAGATTTCCTTTTGCTCTGTTTTATTATTCTTTTCATTTTTATTAACAATGAGTACATTTTGTTTAAGAATGAAAACATAAATAAATCACACTTTTAGCCTGCCCACATATTGACTTGGTGAAATTACAATGAAAATCAAAGAAATGCTTCAGTAAATAAAACAAACACTACAGAATAGTCTAAGGTAAGAATAATGAAGAGAGCTGGGGATGTGCCAGCAACAGTCGGTCCTTCCGGATAAGGACCAGGGATAAGGGGAGGTGAGGCTGATGCAGCAGCGAACATCCACAAATCCTAAATCCATCCTTTTGATTAAATAGGGCCACATAGATCCCAGGATGTTAATGTTTGTTAATAAACATAAGGCGACAAATGTAGTACAACCAAGAGAAAATGGATTTTGATACAAAATTCAAACTAGGCGTGATGACTCATGCCTGCAATTTCTTTTGCTTTTCTAATCCAAAGTCATTTTTGTGATTTTTAAAAATTAAAGTGTAATTTCATCATTTCTCCCTCGATCTCTTCCCCTCTGCCCCTTCTATATCGCCCCGTCATTCCTCCCAAATTCAAGAGCTCTTTTTCTTGATTATGGTTAAATATGTAAATTAATGCATAAATATATAAATAGGAGCAGCTGAGTGTATTTACTGTTGGTTGTGTGTCGATGAGTTTGGTATTTAGCAAGCATCTCCCTGGGGAGGACCATGTCTCCTTGACTCCGGCAGCCCTTAGTTGCCTGTAGTTCTTTGTCTAGAGCGGGCCTCAGGAGATTTCTGCCTCCTGGGTTATTAAGTCCCTGGTTGTCACTGCCCAGGTCTTATTTAGGCAGCTATGTTATTGAGGGGTCATGGGTTAAACTTCTAAGGCATCTCCAAGAGACAACAGCGATAAAAAAAAAAAAAAAAAAAAAAAAAAAACAGCAACAGGTTTCCTGGTCTTCTGGTTCTTACAGTCCTCCCTCGCCTTCCTCTGAGATGTTCCCTGAGCCTGAGGTGTGAGGATTACATTGTTATGGATGGATCCAGTGGGACCCAGGACTCCTTGACCAGCAGCTCTCTGCATTTCACCAACTGTGGCTTTCCGTATTGGTGTCTGTCCATCTGCTGCCCAGAGAAGCTTCTGGGATAGGGTGAGAGCTACATCTATCTGTGGGGCCAAGGATCAACACTCAGAATGCAGTCAAGGAATCGAGTTTAGTAAAGGGTCACAACTGTAATTTCCATATTCAGGAAGCAGAGGAAGTGGCATCCTGAGGTCAAGGTCAACCTGGGCTGCAAAGCAAAACCTTAGGAGGGAAAAAAGAAAAAGAAAGAGGGGGAGGGGGGATTGTACAAGCCAGTGGGGGTGGAGGGGGTGAGTCAACGCACAAGGGAACCCACAGAAACAACTAACCTGGCCTCATAGGGGCTCACAGACTCTGAACCAACAACTAGGGAGCCTGCACGGGACCGACCTCTACATATGTGTGACAGCTGTGTAGCTTGGTCTATTTGCAGGACTCCTAGCAGGGGGATCAGGGCCTGTCCCTAATGCTTGAGCTGGCTTTTGGCAACCTATTCCCCATACTGGGTTGCTTCACCCGGCCTTAATACAAAGGCTTAGTTTATTAGTCCTTCCTCAACTTGACATGCCATGCTTCGTTGACACCCATGGGAGGCCTGTCCCTTTATGAACGGAAACTGAGGAGGAGTGGATGATGGGGGTGGGGGCAGAGGGGAGGTGCGGAGAGGGAAGGGGAGGAGAGGCGGGAGGGGAAACTGAGGTTGGGATGTAAAATAAACGAAAAAAAAAATTAATAAAGAAACAAACAAACAAACCAGAGAGGCAAACTTGGCCTCACTTTTTCCTCTGACATGAGAGAAGTCTATGTTTAGAATTTTTCACTGACAAGAGGAGAGAGAAAATGTACTACATAAAACTTTGGAACAAGGACTGTGAGTTAGTTGAGGACTGAGGACAGGAAGAAGTCATTCACTTCATTGGCCCGTAATTCCCTTAAGCGCCAGTTTGTAAAACAATTTGAGGATATTGCTGCCACCTAGTGGGCAATTATATTTTTACTTTTTATTATAGCAAACTGAGACCCTCAAGAAATACTTGTAAAATAATTTCATAAGTGCTAATATTTACGTCTCGGTATAATTCAATACTTATGAATAAAAGCATAGACATAGAATATTTACTTTGTTAATTTACTTATATACGTAACTAGAAGTGGTAACATAATTAGAAGCAAATAATTTGTTTCTAGAGTTTTAGAGAAAAGAATACAATTTTAACCAAGAACAAGATAATATTCTCCCATCTTTTACTTTGTATACTTAGGGTAAGATAATTGCATAAACTGTCTTTTCTTCCAAATGTAAATGTAATGTGCATGCACAAAATCGTCATTAAATATTTAATACCATTTGTTAATTCATTCCAAACTTGTTAATATTTCCCCTTCACACAAACAACAATAAGTTCCATTCAGAATGTTTGGGGTTTTCTATAATTGTGTCAGGTCTTACTGACAATCACGATGAGCAATACCTCTCATAACTTAACTCCCACCTGAACTACACACACTACCTCAGAACCAAGTTCCAATGTTCATTGATTCAGGAATCTTTGCACTATAAAATACAAGAGAAATTAAAAGTGAAACGTAAAGTCTCATCCAATCTTTGTTGGAAATGTATGCGTCATCCAAATGTGGCTTCCTCAGGCAAAGCCTCTGTTGTTCTGTGCTGGCCATGGACACAGCCTCCGTGTCTTCTAGAAACTTGACTAGCATTCTAGGAGAAGACAACCCCGGTCTTTGCCTAGGAAGCGGTTAATGGGAAACAGGCTTATTTGAAACCTGGCCAGAACACGCTGACGGGGCTTTACAGGTGAGCGGAGGAAGCTGAGCACAGGAAGGGTGTGCCGTCTCCCAGATACAAACTGTGGTGGTATTGTGTTCCCCAAAATATTGTGTACCCTAATAAATTTATCTGGGGGTCAGAGAACAGACAGCCACTAGATACAAAGGCTAGAAAATGGTGGCACTCACACCTTTAATCCTAGCATTCCAGAGATAGAAATCCCTCTGGATCTCTGTGAGTTCAAGGCCACATTGGAAATAGCCAAGCATGGTGACACGCCTTTAATCCCAGAAAGCCAGCCTTTAATCCCAGGGAGTGGTGGTAGAAAGCAGGAAGATATATAAGGCGTGAGGGCAAGAAACTAGAGGGCTTTTGGCTGGTTGAGTATTTGGCTGGTTAAGCATGTGGCTGGTTAAGCATTCAGGCTTTTGAGCAGTAATTCAGCTGAAAGCCATTCCAGATGAGGACTCAGAGGCCTCCAGTCTGAGGAGACAAGACCAGCTGAGGATCCGACGAGGTGAGATAGCTGTGGCTTGTTCTGTCTCTCTGATCTACCAGCATTGACCCCAATAACTCGCCTCGGGTTTGATTTTATTAATAAGAACTTTTAAAGATTCATGCTACATCTGGCGCCCAACGTTCGTGTTACGAATTCATGAAAAAGCTGTTTGCCTGTGGCCTTGTGAGCCCCAGCTCAGGCCCAAGCTACACTCAGCCAGTTGTGGTAGCGCACACCGGTAGGATTTGCTGAAGGAGGCAGAGGCAGGAGGATCCCGAGTTTGAGGCCGGCCTAGGAGGCTTGGGAGAAGCTTTGGCCCGGAATGAACCACAAACAGTGGTGGGACCATGGAAGCAGTGGCTACTGCTCCACGTTGCCAGCTCCTTCTCATCATGTTGGTGACTGCGGTGATGCTGCTACCTGGGACGAAGGGTTTACTGCTGCTGGTTCAGAGAAGAATTGCCAGGACCATCGTGTTACAAGAAAGCATCGGCAAAGGTCAGTTTGGAAAAGTTTGGCAAGACAAATGGTGGGGAGAAATTGCTGTGAAGATTTTCTGTTCTAGGGAAGAATGTTCATGGTTCCGAGAGACAGACATTTATCAGACTATGATTGCTCCAAACCACAGAGGAGGCACAAAAAAAAAAAAAAAAAAGTCCGAAGGAAACCATGACCACGCCTAACAATGACTTTGAAATCTTTAAAAAGATGACAGGTTCCTACAACAATGATTCCACATGGACTATGATAAAGCCATTAAGCTGAAAGATCTGCTTTGGACTACAAACTGCTTAGGACAATTTTGAGATGACTAGCTGAGATGATCCAGCCTGACAGACTACTTGAACAAGGACTTGAAACAAGCCCTGAAATTTCCTTTTATGCAAAGACTGGACAAATGATACAGGACTTGGCAATTAACTTAAAAATTTTCTTTTCAAGATTCCCTAAAGATATCTTCACCCCTAGAAAGCAAAAAGAAAAAGAGAATATAGATATGAGATAGATCATCGAATCTACTCTGAGAAAAAAGATAAAGAAATAATAGGATAAATAGGTAGATCATTGAATCTACACTGAAGAAAAAGGGGAAGATATAAAAATGACAAAAGGTAGACTACTGAATGTATTATGAAAAGGAAAAAGAGAGTATATGGATATAATAAGATAAAAAGGGAGATTATGGAATCTACTTTTAAAAAGGTACTACTTGTTTTAAATAAGATAAGTAATGAAAATTTTTTGGTCTAAGTTTATCAGATGTTACTGGACAGGACATTGTTAATATATATAATGGAGTTTTTATCTGAATCTGTCAAATGTTAATGGACTAGACATCATTAATGTAATTTTTGTCTGTATACATTGTATATACTTATTAGATAGTTTTTCTTGTATTAGTTATAAGCTTTCTTTAATTTTAGACAAAAAGAGAGGAGATGTGGTGGTATTGTGTTCCCCAAAATATTGTGTACCCTAATAAATTTATCTGGGGGTCAGAGAACAGACAGCCACTAGATACAAAGGCTAGAAAATGGTGGCACTCACACCTTTAATCCTAGCATTCCAGAGATAGAAATCCCTCTGGATCTCTGTGAGTTCAAGGCCACATTGGAAATAGCCAAGCATGGTGACACGCCTTTAATCCCAGAAAGCCAGCCTTTAATCCCAGGGAGTGGTGGTAGAAAGCAGGAAGATATATAAGGCGTGAGGGCAAGAAACTAGAGGGCTTTTGACTGGTTGAGTATTTGGCTGGTTAAGCATGTGGCTGGTTAAGCATTCAGGCTTTTGAGCAGTAATTCAGCTGAAAGCCATTCCAGATGAGGACTCAGAGGCCTCCAGTCTGAGGAGACAAGACCAGCTGAGGATCCGACGAGGTGAGATAGCTGTGGCTTGTTCTGTCTCTCTGATCTACCAGCATTGACCCCAATAACTGGCCTCAGGTTTGATTTTGTTAATAAGAACTTTTAAGATTCCTGCTACATCGAAGGGTGTGCCGTCTCCCAGATACAAACTCCACTCCTCCTGGATTATCCAGTGATGAAGACGGGAGGAGGAAGCATAAGCAGGCTGCAGGGCTGAGGAGTCTGAAGCATGCTGATTTCGCCCGATTCTTGCTGAGCAAACAAACATGCCTTAGAATTTGCATTGGAATGAAAGAGAAGAGAAAAAACATAAGACAGACAGAGTACCACAGTCAGTAAGCAATCAAATTTAGGCTACGGAGGAGTTGTTTCCTTAGTATTTTTAATTTTGTTTTCACCTATATTTAGAGTTTGCTTTTATTTTTATATTATTAAATTTGTTCTTTGGCAGTTTCTTACATGTACATATTGTATTCTGATGACTCTCGCCTCCAACCTTCCTCATCTCCCTCTCAACCCTGTGAACCCCTCTCCTCCCTACAAGTCCCTTTCCCAGGCTGGTGGCATTTTGTTTATTTTGCATCCCACAGAGTTCAACCAAGGCCATCTGTGTGGCCATGGATTGGAGACCGTCCACTAGAGCTTGGTGGCTTCACCAGTGGATGTGTGACTGAAGATCATGACCTCCCCACCCCTGTGATCTATCGGCATCCTGTAACCCAGCAAGGAGGAGTAAGGCCATGTGCACCTCTCGGATCTACACTCCAGTGTTGACAGGCCCTGTCTTGTGCAGGCCACTGCAGCCGCTGTGAGAGCATGATTACAATGGTTGTGTCAGACCCTGAACACTTCCGAGCTCTTCCCCTCATCTTCCAGCTCCTACATTCTCACTGGCCCTTCTTCCACAGTGTTCTCTGAGTCTCAGAGGAGACAGAGTAAATATCTTGTACAGAGCTGGGCACGTGTTTATCACGCAGTCTCAGCATCTTGAGCAGCTGAGCCTAAGATGAGAGGCTTCACGGGAATGGGAGGCTTTTCTGTCTGAGAAGTAGCACTTGTCTGTGGATATAAACACAAATGATTTGAAGGCAGTTTGGTGTCATGTCAGTTTAGCTAAACAATGGTAGTAAGTTGCCCGCTCGGGGTCTATCATCTCCCTGGCCGTGTGGTTTTTGCTCAGTTTATAATAGCAAGTATACCACTCCTGTGGCATGGACCGCAGATTCAACCAGAAAGTGCTTGGTTATCTCCATAATAGTTATTCCACTACTGCCCCAGTGGACACATCTTGCCTACAGGGTTAATACTATGGTTTGTACGGTCCACAGCTGGGTGAGGTTTCTCTCCTAACAGCTTGTATAGGATCTTACAAAACTAGTCAGCAAAAAGGAGGATTCCAGCCTGATTTCTCTGCATTTTAAATCCAAGGTATGTGGTCTTTGTTCTGGTGGTCAATAAAGAGAAAAGGCAGCACCTGCTTTGTTCTAGGAGCTTCTGGAGCCTCCCTGGGGACCAGTTCATAAGGAAGTGTCCCACACCTGGCACTAGGGTTTTTGCTGAATGACCTCTAGGGTCTATGTGCAGAGTTATCTAGCCAGGCATTGCCGCCCTGTCTCGCTTCTAATTTTATTTTTGTTACATTTTCAGTTGGTTTGCACCATCTGTCACTCACTTTAGCCCAGCCATACTTGTTTTCTGGCCGTCGGTGGAACTTCCCTGTGCATCTCCTGCTTTGTACCAACTCTTCCTTCTATCGATACACTCTCCTTCCCGCTAACTCCTTCACTTGAAACTCCATGCAAATGTCATCTCTTCAATGAGTTCTTCCTTCATCACTCCATGCAAAATTATAGTCTACTCCCTGTATGGTACTCTAAACCTTCCTTCAGCCTTACCTATTTTAATTTTGTCATATAACTTCTTAAACCTCAGCCACCTGTCACTTAATGACAAGTATATGTTTGGAGACACATATAGATGGTCAAGTTCATCACACCAGGAACATCATAAAGTGTATTCACAAACTGATGTGGCATGGTATTTCTAAGCAATGTCACCTTACAGGACAGTGTTTGTATGCATGATATAATTTTAGTGCAGACTTCGTTTCTATGAGACTCATTATTGCATTGATTTTTCTGTTTGTCATACACTTTTTAATATCTGCCTCAATAAAATAAAGCATCCACTCAAGAGAACAGAGAGGGTTTTTTTTTTCCACCCACTGATGTAATCACAAGGGCCTGGAACTTTTGTCACTCAGTTGATATTTTGTAGTAAACAAAGATGAAAAGAAAGTTGAGAAAAATCTTCAAAAAGTAAACAAAAAAAGCAATAAAATGGGAAAGATTGGGAAGAAAACATGAAGATCCAACACGGTCACATCCAAATAAATCTTCCAGCAGAAAAAGTACTGGGGTGGGATTTATCAGAGAAAATTTTCAAGAAATTATCCACTACTTTCAATTCTAAATAATGAGTATCCATAGCATGGAGCTCACAAAATGTCAAGAACTTTGGATCTACACCAAAATATGTCATTGTGAAATCTTAGATCATGGCAGAACCAAAGGAAAAATCCCCCCAAAAAAAAAAAATTCTAGAAGAAAAAAAAAGTTTTCCTAAAGTTAGGAATCTCACAGAGCCCAACTTCTCAGCAATAACCAACACTGGGTAGAATCATAAGTACAGTTGGGAGGGCACCCCAGACATCCCATGAGTGGCAGGAAACCATCTCTTTTCAGAATCCTTGAAACATTTCAAATGAACATAATCTTTGTGACTTGCATGAAACTACTATGGATTGAGTACCCTCTGTGAGGGCACTGCTAATGGCTGTCCTATCAGAACCCAGAGCACAGAGCAAACACTCGCTAAATATTGTTTAATGAATAAATATGATATCATAGCTGAAAAGAAATAAAGGAATACAATCATTTTATCTTCTATTAAAATGATTCTATTAAATTCTATTAAAATAAAATTCTGCTGGCGGTGTGCCACGCCTAATAGCACTTGGAGGCAGAGCAGGCGATTTGTGAGTTGAGCAGCCTGGGCTACCGAGTGAGTTCCAGAAAGCGCAAAGCTACACAGAGAAACCTGTTCGAAAAAAAAAAAAAAAAAAAAAAAAAAAAAAAAATTCTATTAAAATAAAATAAACTATTTTTAATTTGTTCTAACTATAGAGCTAAGGAAAACATTTCTTATGCAGCTGTAAATCATATAGAGTTCTGCCCCAAAGTCATAGCTTAATCCTGCCAGGGGTAGGGAATAGAACGCAAGTTATTCTTTCTCTTGTGACCTGAGCTCTTATTTCTTTGCTCTGTGCTATGTAGGTCTGCGATACCAGGGAAGCTTGAGTATATGTGCACAACATCTTGTTCACTCCAAGAAAATGAACTTAGTTTAATACTTTATGGTGGACTATTAGCGATGAACTATTTCTCAGAGATAGTTCACTCTAGCTCTATGGGTGCTTCCCCAGCAATGTGAAAATAAAATATTTTAAAAAGAAAAGCATTTGAACGGTGGGAGAATTGTCAAATAACACAAATGGAGGAGCCATTAGATATCTGTGGCAATGCACTCTCTCAAGTAGGAATTCGTTCAGTTTGGTTCCATCAATATTTATCTGTAGGCATGCTATGTGCTGGACAACATAACCAGCACAGCAGATACGAGATAGAAAGGGATGTAGATTGTGAAGTGTTTCGGTCTTTTTCTAAAACCAGCCTGGATGAAGTCTATTTTAGTTTGCTTCAGTTGCTATGATAAACGTATCCAAGACAGGAACTCAGGGCAGGAGCCTGAAGACAGAAACTGAAACAGAGGAATGCTCCCTACTAGCTTGCTCTCCACAGCTTGTTCAGGTTGCTTCTTCTACCACCCAAAAGCTGCCCAGGGGTGGTTCTACCCGCTGTGGGCTGGACCTTCCTGCATCGGTCGTCAATTTTAACCTACAGCAAAATTTTATGAAGGCAATTCTTCAGTAGAGGTTCCCTCTTCCCAAGTGACTCTAGTCTGTGTCAATTGGTGAAAACTAACCAACATGAAATCTTTTCTATTTTGAAGACTTGAATTCATCCATTCTTTATTCAACACCTAGTTAGCATCTACTAAGTGCCTATTTTTCCCTATACATAGATACTGGGAACATAATAAACAAATCCTTCTGGTCAGAGAACTCACAGATGTCTACAAGGAATTTCATAAATTAAAGTGCCCTGGGTTCAGGTACTAGGGAAAGAAACCACGTCTTCTAAGCATTATTGGAGAGTAAGACCTCAGCATTCCCAACGCCCCCAGCCTCACACCCAAGCCCTGCTCTTGTTTGCTGTATCTTTTCACTGTATTTTTCTTTTATCCACTACTCCCCATTGAACACCACTGCTCTATACCAGCTTTGAGAAATATCTGGTGCACAGTAGGGCTTGAGTAGCCAAGGCATAAACGAACAAAAGGCAAAAATTCTGTTTTTACCAAAGAGATCAAGACTAGTCTATGATTGTGCAACTCTTACGTTACGTGTCTCAGCTTCACAGGCAGTTGTGAAGGCTTAAGCCACACTCTTGCTAAAGTCACTAGTCCACATGGGGGAGGGTTACAGAACTGATCCTGTGAGCTCCTTAGTTTAAGAGGAGCAGGACATTGCAGAGAAGGCCTGCTTTCAGTCTAGTTAGAAGGAAAACCATCTAGAAATCCAGCTACCGGAACACAACTGCTTAGGGGTGTGGAAGGAATCTTTAGTTTGTTTAGAGTTCCTGCCCTTGCTTGGTGAGACTTGATGTTTCCTGCATTTGAAAGTTTATAAAAGGTTTAGATTTATTCTCTAGTGGGACCAAGGCCAAACTCCTGATGAAAATCCCTCTCTACTCAGTACCAAGAAATGTCTTTTAAATGATTCCTGTGAGCTGTCTCAAGGGTTGGTGGATCTGCACCCCAAAATTTTCACTCGGACCCAGGGCGTCCCCAGGAGAATCGTCCTGGGTCAGGGCTGAGGCGGGAACACGAGCAGACAATGCACAGCTTCAGTACAGCATCCGGGGCGGGGCGGGACGGGGCGGGGTCCTACTCGGGAGCTCTGGAGCTGGTGACTGTGGGGTTCAGATAGTATGGTGTGCAAGATGCTCTGGGTCCGCAGCAGCGTCCTGCGTTTGCAGTTCACCGTCCGCCGCGCCCCTCAAACTGTCTCGAGCTGGCCGGGATGGGGTGCCCGGGTCGCGGGCCACCCCTGTAGCTCCAGCAGCCAGAACCCCAGCGGCTCTGAGCCCACAGGTTAGGGGTAGGGCAAGGCTGGGAGGGAGGGGGCTGCAAGAGGGCGGGCCAGGGGCTCGGGCTAGAGGGGTCCAGGCTTGCAAATGCACTAGGCTTCTGGTCCTGCCTGTCGCTTTCGCTGCAGGGAAGGTTCACAGGATCCCTGCCCAGTACAAGCCTTCGCAATTCGACAAGAAAATCCTGCTGTGGACCGGGCGTTTCAAATCCATAGACGAGATCCCGCCCCTGGTACCGTAAGTGTGAAAAGGGGTCTTGGCCTGGGTTTCGCCATGGGGAGACACAGTGTCCAACCAGTGTGCTTGCTGGCCAGGGGCAAGGCAGCCGTGGTGCTGCAGAGTTCTTTGCACTAACTCAGTCATGGGCAGTTTACAACACTCCCCTAATGAGGGTAAATGTCAAGGTGCTTGACTGGACAGTAGGAAGTTGGTACTATCGAGGGCACGAGCTAAATGAAAACCTAGGAGTCTATCGGGCAGTTCCCAGACTTATAGACACGGGTTCCTGGAGGGCTCTGAGTAGGCTGAGCAGTGGAGTACTGTGATGGTTAGCATCAACGTGACAGGCTACAGAATTGCGGAAAGGACATTTCTGAGCATGTCTGTGAGGTATTACTAGATTAGGTTAACTGAGGTAGGAAGGAAGACCCACCGGTGGTGGGGTGTGTGTTGGGGGTGGGGCGGTTCCTGGACAGAATAAAAAAGCCGAGCACAAGCATTCATCACTCTGGACTTCCAGTGGGTATATGTATGGCCGCCTCAGCTACAAACGCCATGCTTTACCCCCATGATAGCCTACATCCTCGATCTATCCACACCATACCACAATGACAGCCTGTGAACCAAAGGAAACACATCCTTAATTTGCCTTTGTCAAAGTACTTTGTTAAAGCAATGGAAAGTCATTCAAATGCTTAAGCTAAACTAGAACCTGGGTGGTGGTGGCTGGGGTGACAGAGACAGTGTCAGGGGATGGTTCCCTACTGCTCCTTTTGACAAGGAAAGAGTCCCAGATGCGACTGGAGAGTAGCCATCTGGTACGAGGTATCCTGGTGCTGGGAAGCTAGGTAACTTCAGCATGGTTGGTCTCATCATATAGCTAAAGAGGAAAAACGTGTGCTGGAAAAATGCACAATACCCAGTAATTCATTGTGAAGCATTTCCTTGCTCTTTGAGAAATAGTTAAAAAAATAAAAATATGAAATTTTGAAACCAACTTAAATGTATTTTCTAATATTAAAAACAAATTTTACTTTCCCTGACATTTGTTGACTCCAAACTGCTGAAAACATGAGTCTCAGGAAAATTTCAGGTCAAGTTCTACTAGTTAAAATTTAAGATTTTAGAGTCAAATAAAATGCAGAAAGAATATAAGTAGAACAAGAAATAAAATTCCACCCTCAGTTGGTTCGAGTTTTGATATCTATCATTATACTAAATTAAGAAGTAAAGAATCTGCAATGTTGCAAATTAATTTCCAAGAGAACCTATTTCCATATTGCATCATCACAGCCGAACATGGGAAAGATCCACTTTATAGAAATAATTTAATTCCCCCAGAATCACAGTCCACAGAAGTAACATACATAGGGGCATTGGACAACGAATGAGATACTTATAAAAAGCACTGTAATTTTGAGCTCAGAGTATTTGTATACTTTTCATTTTATTATTTTCTATAATTTTTTTTAGAGCTTTGCTATTTAGGAGGGACACTCTGTTAAGATGTTAAGCTTGCAATGTAAGGAATGTTCTTCTCTATGATTTTAATAGACAAACAATTAACAGGAGACCTAAAGTTTTTGCACTGCATACTGATTCTTTTTATAGTAACTGTGTTTTTTCTTTTTCTTTTGTTTTTAATTGCTAAACTAACTCTGTATGCCAGATCACAGCTAGATAAGGTTAAAATGACTAGCTCTTTTAGCCAGCAACAAATACAATCTAATAATGTCTCCCTGGACACTAATTGAACCTGTTTGTAACTGACATTTTAAGCTTAATTCTGCCTAAAGTATAAGAAAACAAGGTATTGTGGGGGTTTTTTGTGATTTTTTTTTCAAATAATCAGAGTTAAAATTTTCCTTTTCAAGAGAAATTTAACATGTCTTTATTAATTTTTTAAAAATGTAACTACATTATAACTAATCATATATAAACTTTATACTAGATAAGAGAGCCACTCATTATTTTCAAGAGTCAAGAACCTTATGCATATTGATAAATTGTCACTTAATTATCATTGTAAATTGGTAAAGTTTTGTTTCAATATAAAAGCACCCAAAGCTTGATTCCCATTGTAACAGTTTTTATTGCTAAAATCTAAGGTAATTAAATACTACACTTGCATGTAACTAGTCTCTTTGGAGAATAAGATAAAGAAAGATAGGACAGGACAGGAAGAAACTGAGAGGTTCATGAAAGAAAGTGTGGGAAAGGGTTTTAAGTATAAACTGTTCCAAATGGTTTCAATTCTTTTATCCCAGCTAAGAAATAACAAACCACAGTCCAACACATTGTTAGTGGTTTTACCTTGATCAATTAGGAACCAAATATATTACACTGGTTTCATAGTATCTGCCTTTAGTTTAAGACTGAAATCTGAACAAATGTGTACTAATTTGAAATTGCTAAGACAAATGGGCTAGCGTTTGGTGTAGTCTTTTAGGACTATGGTTTGCATTTGGGGAAATATTTGGGCTATTCAAGGAATAAATCATTATTTATCATGCTCATCAGAAAACTTGGACCGCTTTAGAATTAACAAATACTAAAATATCAGCAAATGTTAAAGATAATTAACGAAATGCACATCTCGGTTTAGGCCAGAAATGGTAGATGCCGCCAGAAACAAAGCTCGGGTGAAAGCGTGTTACATAATGATCGGGCTCACTATCATTGCCTGCTTTGCCGTGATTTCATCGGCCAAAAGGGTGAGTGTCTTCCTAGAACAAATACCCCGTGGTGGGGGGCAGGGGAGGAGGCGCAGGGGCAGACCACTTGTCTACCTTCTGGAAGCCCAGGGTTCAGTCCAACCCTACAGGGTTGGGGGACAGAAACAAGACTAGTTTTAAGAACTTGTTCTGAACTCAGGGATTGATGATGCTTTACGAACAAATTCATCTTTGGATCCTGGTTCCACCCACATACATATGAGAGACACAAATCTGTTCATGAAAAAATTGGATTCAAAATTAATTGTTCAAGAAGTTTTTTTTTGCCTGGTGGTGGGGCGGCGGCGGCGGGCGGGGGGGGCGGCGGGGGCGGCGGCGGCGGCGCACGCCTAATCCAGCACTCGAGGCAGAGCAGTGGATCTCTGAGTTCGAGCCAGCCTGGCTAAAGTGAGTCCAGAAAGGCAAAGCTAACAAGAAATGTCTAAAAAAAAAAAAAAAAAAAAAAAGTTTTTTCCACTTGTAAAATAACAAAGAATAGTTTAAAATCTGTGTAAGAACTCTGTTGTGTGACCGTAAAGCGGACTAGCTCATTCTCTAAATCATTGCGTAAGTAGCGGTTGCACAGACTTAGGAGACAGAAGTGTGCAGTTGGAAGGGACTGTTGAGAATGAGCTGCTCTTTGCCATCCTCCATGCACACTTTCTATTTAATATCTATAAAGAGAAGTGGGGAGATGACCATTTCACATTCTGTGCTCTGCCTCTGAGTCTCCTGTCTCTGCACCCTCTGGACCATTTTTATTTTTTTTTTATTTATTTTTTAACCATGAGCAGCTCCAACAACGCTGACAGATGCTCCAAGAACCTCCACCTGGGGGTTGTCTCTAGATACACTCTACTTCAGTGTGTCCCCTGTGCCTGGGCTGGGGTAGCCTGATCTCAGTGTCCTCCCTTCTGGGTGTATTTAGGCAGCCGTCATTCCATCCATGGCTCCTCCTTCTTTTGGGGTGGCAGGCATTCATCAGACTTCACTGCTTGGATTTTTTAAGTTTCATCTATGTATACAATGTGATCGTATTCACCCCCTTGACCCTCTGGAATCTTCCTTTTCACTCTGAACCCCTTCTCATTTCCACCTAGCCAGTGGCTACACTGTTAGTGAAGATGACACCCTCATCCTCAGAGGGGAAACTTCAGAACCATGCTTACTGGGCTGAGTACTCAAAAGTGAACAAAGAAATCTCAACCATCTCATTTTTAGCCTCTCCTGGATAACTGCTTGCCAAATTCTCTGGTTTCTAAAAACCTTTTAATGGCAACTATATTCCCTTTTTTTTGTTTGTTTTGTTGAGACTGGGTTTCTCTGTGTAGTCCTGACTGTTCAGGAACTTACTCTGTAGGCCAGGCTGGCCCCAAACTCAGAGTTGTCTGCCTCTGCTTCCCAAGTGCTGGGATTAAAGGTGTGTATCGCCGCTGCCTGGTATATATTCTCTTCTAAATGATGAACCCTGGGGTTGCTTGTTTTGTTTAATCAAATAAATGACCCCCTTCTACCAGTTTCTCAGGCAGGTGAAAGGACTTACTTCACACCTCTCCTGCCTCCGTCAGCTTCCCATTCACAGCTGCACAGTGAAGACCCCAATCCTGCACTCACTCCTTTGTATAAGTAGTTCAAGTTCCAACCCACAGCTGTGAGGGCTAGTGTTTTCCCAAATGCCCTCTGGCTGAAACCATTCTGATCCAGCCTGGCATCTCTCTCCCATCCTTTGCCAGCCAAGCCTTGAGTTACACTCATTTCTAGTACCTGAGGTTCTCCTTTTTGGGCTTCAGTGTTTGAAGATACTTCTGATACGTTTTACCCAACACACATGTCTATTTGAACTAAGAGAGGTGACAGTGGATTCCTGGTATTAACTATCCAGTTGAGTGGAAGTCGAGCACCTTGCGTGATTTTTTTTTACACTGTAACACTAAGCCATTTTGAGGGGTGGGGATATTATCTGTGAGAGTTGCTTAAGGTACCTTTTCCTCCTTTTCACTTTACAAAAGCTTTTCCATATATCTAGCAATGATGTAAGTTCTTCTAAATAGTCCTGCTGTGTTGTGTTTTGTTTTTAGGCTGTAGAACGACATGAATCCTTAACAAGCTGGAATCTGGCAAAGAAAGCCAAGTGGCGTGAAGAAGCTGCATTGGCTGCACAGGCTAAGGCTAAATGATGCTCTAAGTGTCAAAACACTCACTCAGAAGCCATTTCTATTATTAGCAACAATAAAAGATTGATACAATATTTGCTCTGGTTTTATTTTGGTAACAAAAACATTAAGATCTTTTTAATGTTTTAGTAAACATTTACTAACACCCATTAAAAAAACACTGCACAAAAGTATAACTATCTTGGTAGATTTCCACACAGCAAACAGAAGGCCAAGGGACCCTAGCCTGCTTGAGCACGTGGCTATGGCAGGCCTTTCCCTTCTTCCCCTTTCCCTGTGCCTTGCTAAAAACACTAGATTGCATTCCTAAAGCTAGCTGCCATGGTCTGTTTCCTTATTTGGCCACATCCTCCTCCTGAGGCTGACTACCGAGGTCCAGCCATCAAAAGCCCCTTTGGTTCACCTAATTAACTGTTTTTTTTTTTTTTTTTTTTTTTTTTTTTTTGGTTTTTTTTCGAGACAGGGTTTCTCTGTGTAGCTTTGCGCCTTTCCTGGAACTCACTTGGTAGCCCAGGCTGGCCTCTAACTCACAGAGATCCGCCTGGCTCTGCCTCCCAAGTGCTGGGATTAAAGGCGTGCGCCACTTGTTCAATCAACATTAAACACCTCGTCCTAACACGAGTTTCCCCCTTTACCTTTATAAACCTTCATTTGCCTATGTGCCACATCTGTCTCCCTCTATCCAGAGGCAGTCCTTTGTCCCTCCGGGACAAATACCCCTTCCCCTTTTTCCCTTGCCCCCTTCCCCTTGTCCCCTATCTCCTTTACCACCGTATCCTAGCCCACTCTAACACAGAACTCCCCCTTTCCTCCTCTTAAAAATCACACCTGCAAGGTCATTTGGTGCTGTTTTTCTGCCCGAGTCAGAAAGCAGCCACTTTAACTTTTCTTTCCCACTTAATAAAGGATCTCTGGTCTTTGGGTGTTTTTTTGTGCCAAGTCCGGGGGTCCAGGAGGAAGCCCCTGCTGTTGGGGGGGGCGGTGTCCTTCAAAAGGAAGCCCCAAGTGAGTGAGGTCCTGAGTGAATTTGTTGACATAGAAACAGCCATGAGGAAGATCCAAGCCCTTGGACCCATGGGAAATTAGCAAAGCTGTTCTCCATATGGGCTGGGCTTGAAGTTGGGAAAATCATCTTTCTCTGATCCAAGTGCCAGTGTTTACAGAGGACTGATCAGTGTGTACAAACACCAGCATCTGCAGCTTCCTTCTCCCGGATGTTTACAGTCCGCGACAGCTTGTCAACAGACGCCTCCGACGGAGACTAGCTAACCTCTCTCTGCTGTACCTAATAAACAGGGTGTGGTGGTGGTGGTCATACCATTCCTCCAGTGTGCACACTGCACCTGACAATTGCTGTAATTAACGAGGCAATTCCAGGTACATTATTTGGTAATTAAAAGGTTTATTTCAGGGGTAACTTACAACCAATAAGGAGTCAATTACAGGATCCGGGAGAGGTAAGGTACAGTCCAGCGCAGTTCTCTGGGAACTCTGACTTGGTCTGCAGATCCAGCCTCCAGGACCATGAGGTCAGAGAGTGAACTCAGAGGTTCAAGGTCAAAACTGGAACAGCTGCCCACTACACCTGACCCCAGCTTTTCTACAAGTGTGCCTGTCCTTTCTTCCTTCCCTGGCTGCCAGAGTCAGGTTTCCAGATCCAAATTCCAAGGACTACAGCCCTGGTAGGCTCGCTGCTCAAAATAAAATCATCAACAGAACTTCAGAACTCTCTCTCTCTCAACTCAGAACCCCTAGAAGGTGACCACCGTTCTGCATTTCAATGTTGACTAGTTTTACCTGGTTTTCAACAAGTAAAGATGGGATCACAGAGTATGTGGTTGATGTATGGACTCTTACCACTACATTATGATGTTCATGCACAAAGTGTATACTTACATTCCCCCTTTTCTTGCTAACTTTCATCAATCAGTGGTACCCTATGCATGTAACCCATGCACCGTGGTGACTGAGGTAGTATTCCCATGAAGGGAAAGCTAGTCTGGGCTGTAGTGTGAGACCTTGTCTCTAAACCAAGAAACAAACAAACAAAAAACCCCCCACATACTAATTCTCAACCCAAGGTCTCTAGTATTTGGTACCTGAATAGTCCCTTTAGTTATGCTTTCACTTGTTGGCAATTAAGTAACAGATCTGAAAAGTCTAAGAATTATTCCAGAGTTTATTTCATTGATGAAGTATTAAAATAGTAATTAGAAAAGCAATTTTAAAAACAGAAAAGGAGCCAGGCAGTGAAGGCGCACGCCTTTAATCTCAGTATTTGGGAGAGGCAGAGGCAGGTGGATCTCTGAGTTTGAGGCTAGCCTGGTCTACAGAGCGAGTTCTAGGACAGTTAGGACTACACAGAGAAACCCTATTTCAAAAAAAAGAAAGAAAGAAAAAGGAAAAAGTGTGTCAATAGTCTTCAAACTTCTTAAAAATTATGTACCTCGCCCTCACATGTTCTTTATTTAGCATTTACCTTTTATTCATGTTTCTTTTAGCTTTACAAACTACTTTCTTAGAAAAAAAATATAGAATGTCTTAATAAATACGCTTGTGGGGGCAGTATAGGAAAAAATACAAAAAAAAAAAAAAAAAAAAAAACCACCAAACAACACTGAGAAAAAAAAAAAAAAAAAAAACTAAAAAAGTAAAGGCAGAAACTTAAATAAATGAAGGCACACAAATCAATGTAACCAAATTACCTGAGAGTAAACGAGATAAAAAAAAAAAAAAACAAGACGCAAGAAAAAAAGTATTAGAAATGGCAAGTGAGGCAGAAGCCTACCTCTCAGACTGTTAATATGGTTGGACTGGTGCACTTCCTGCTTCCTGTCAAGATGGAGGACCGAGGACTCAATGTGCACTCTAGCCTAAAACACCAGAGGAAAATGTGGACAGACAGTAAATATTGTGGGCAGTCATTTGTAAAATCAAAGGGACTGAAGACTGCCCCATTTCCCTTCCTAGAGAGTTTAAAGATGGCCAGCACGACAGGGAACCCCTGAAATCTGAGCTAAAAGCCAAGACGGGGAGAGCTCATGACAGAACACAGTAGGCAGGCATAAGGGGATATGGTTTCAGACTCAGCAGTTCCTCTTGTCTTCAGTCAAGTTGAGCAGGTATAATGACTACCCAAGCCATCAAAATAACCCCTGAAGGACAAGAGAAACCAATCCCTAGGACTCACCTGTGGCTGAGTCAGTCACCCTTATAATTCACAGGCTATGGGAGATGCTCAGACCAGTACTGCCCCTACAAAGTTTAAACAAGCTTGTAAAAAACAATTGGATGGTTTTTTTTGCCCATGTAACTTCATTGCAGGCTGTGTGGCGTGGCGGTTGTTAAGAACCAGTGCTGCAGTAACTCCAGGGGCAGTCATCCTTACTATCGTGATTTCCTTGCTCTGGGATATGTACCAGAAGGGCTCAACTCCATTAGTCGTCGTCACACACACATGGGTCAAAACAAAACGAAATACCATCTCCTTCACTGGAATGGCTATTAACAAACAGAAAACAAAATAACAAATGCTGGTTAGGATGTGCAAAGGAGAGCCTGTACATACTACCTACCAATGGGAGTAAAATTAGTAAGGCCAGTCTGGAGAAAAGCGTGCAACTTTTAAACAACAACAAAAAATTACCACATGGGACTTGTCCACTTTGCCTGACAATTTCTCTATTTGCAATAGTCTTTGTGAGATGTCCACTGTAATTCTGGCATTGAAATCCTTGGTCCCAAGTTGGTGGTTGTTTGGGAAGCACAAGAGGTATGGCCTTGCTGGAGGAAGTGTGTCACTAGGGGTGAACTCTGAGGCTTTAAAAGACTGCTACTGAGGACTCCGACCCCCGTGGAAGTGTGAGTCTTCCTTCTGTGAGTTGACTGGACCACAGTGCTTTATCATGGCAGTAGAAAAGCGTCTAGTACAGCTACCTACTGTGCTTATGAGGCACCACTTACACATCTTCACCTCATTAAAAAAATCACTGTGACTGCTGATGTAACTGATTTAGCATCCTGCTATTTGCTCTATTTTTTTTTTTTGGGGGGGGTCCCCTTTCTTCTCTTTTTTCTACCTAGTTTTGAATTAACTATTCTTTATGATTCTTGTTTTATAAAATGAATAGACTATTAACTGTTGCATCTGTTTTTATTCCATTGAGAATATACAATCAGCAATAATAATGAAAATAAACACACATAATAAATGCAACTGCAAAACAGTATTTTATTGTGTTTAGTAGAGTGTAACATTTCATAATATTGCATAATGCTCAAATGTTTGTTTGTTTGTTTACTTAAGTGAGATCCCTCATCTCACCTCACTTTCCAGTCAGGAGACAACAGCCTTTTAGGCCCTTACTATACTGGCTCCTAACAGCATGTCACATTTCAGACAACAGCAGTGCTAGGTCCTGAAATGAATACGAGTTCATTTTATTTCACAGTATCACAATAAGCAACCAGTAGGTTACTGAATTTAGAACACTAACAAAAATTCACACATTTTTACGTTTACTTTTTCCATAATACTCCTTTATAAAAGAAGAAAAACTATAAAAGCAGAGGTAATAAATTCTTTAGTTCTTCACCCAGTGAGCCAATCTTCAGCTGCAAACAGGTTTCAGGAACCAAATGAGAAGCTATTTCTGTGCCATGAGATTTACTTTAAAAACAAAAAGCAAAACAAAAAATACCCTGTTTCAGTGCTACCAGTAAGTGACAAAAGACATTAAAAATTAAGAACACTAAAAATGAGGTTAGAATAACCATTCAACTTAAAACTTGCAGCAAAAACTAAACAAACAAACAGTAAGGACCTAGGCCAGTGTATCAAGTGTTTATAAAACAAGTGAGCGTGATTGCATAGTTCAACCAGTAGAAATTCAAGTTCAATTAAATTTAATTAAATGGGCCAATTTAATTAAACGGACTCTTTCAACTCTTTTTCTTGGTATCTGCATTAATGTCGAATACATTCCCTAAAACACATTTTACTTTTTTTTGGCACAGTATCTATCATATATGTGTGTCATAAATCTCAGAACAGCATCCAATTAAGTTGTGTCACAAGGGACAGTATTATGATGATGAAAACAAATTTTGGGGCATTTTAAATGGCACACTTACAAAGTTATCTCTTATTCTTGGTTCAACAAAAAAGAGCTAGACCTTAAAGTAGAACCAAGTGCCCTTCACATGCAAATCTAATCATATTACACAAGATACAGATCCAAGAAATTAAATGTATATTTAAATATTCAAAATATGATCAAGTTCTGTGCTTAGAGAAAAACAATATTTGTCCCACTGGTACTTTCTAAAATCTCCTTTGATAGGTCATTCAGTGTCTGCAAATATTTTATATATATATATAATGTATATATATGTATGTGTATATGTACACACACACATAATTTCTTCTATAAGAACTATTTTTTTTTTTTTTGGAAGATTTGCCTAAGAGATTTGTTATAGTGACTACTGGGTCCTCAAAGCAGGCACAACTGGCTAGGTTTGAAGTATGCTGCATCAACAAGTTCAACTAACTGATTACAAAGAATCGAATACCCTGTCATCTTATACTTAGAAACATTGGCACCATAAGACAGTGTTGATTTGATAAATTCACCCACCAACTTGGTAATCTTCCTATCACTACCCTGTTTCTTTGAATGTACACATGTAAAAGGAAAACCTTTATACTTAACTCTTTAACTTCCATTACAATAAAAAGGGCAGACACAATCCTCTACTTCATGTTACAGAAGGACCGACAGATGCAGTCAGCACTATGGAAACCATTTAAACCTACATTTTATGGTTGTAGGCTTTAAGTGTCTTGCCACAAGCTTAGGTTCATGATATACAGTTTACAAAGTGTACTACTATTTAAAAGTACTCCTATATACACATTCCTTAGGTCACATGCCTCTGATTTCCAGCAGAAACATTACAAATGCTATCATCAATGAAATCTTTCTTTACAGAATAGACTATGAATCATATCAAAATTGTTTTAGTTCCCATCTTAAAAGAGTTATAAATTATGTTTTACATAAGCATTCTTAAGTATGTAATTGGATATATCCATAACCTACATATAACTATAAACCAAAAAACTGAATTTGATAATAACACATCTGCTTAGAAAATTCTACCAAGCACAGTTCTATGGGGATAACGCATACATGTGTAAATAAATATAAATTTTCTATCAAAACCTTTTAGACTTTCATATTTCAAGAGACTTTTTGCTATTAACTCATAAAACACAAATTAGACTGACCAATCTGATACAAAGGTCATCTACCATATAGTTCATAATAAATAGCAGTATGACCTGCTGTGTACTACCAAAAGGAAATATTCCTAATATGGACTTCTACACATTAAATAATCCTTAACAGTTTTCCTTAGTATCATTCATTTAGTAGAAACATTAAAATGAATTTAACAAAATTTAGTACATGACAAGGTGATTTCTTCAGGATATTTTTGTCATTCAAGTACTCAAGTTCACAACTATTCAGAGAATAAAATGTTTCAAGATCTTCTGAAAACTCAGAGAAAATAATTAGTTTTAGGTATGTAGCTACTTTAGATTCATGATCACCTCTCTGTCATGATCCTCTTTAAAATGAGGAGTGAAAATAAACATTTCTAAAAGGATAGCATATCTGCATAATATATAAAATATACTAGAATAATAGTATTTTATGTGAACAAGACAAATATTTAAGTGTTTTATAGGTATATAATGTGATCAAATGAACAGCTTCTCTCTTCATAACTGCCACATTTTAACCATGAGTACACTATTTCTTCTATTTTATAAATAAATTTTGCAAGTTTTCTGGTGCAGCCGTTTGAAGTATAACCTACAGCACAGTGATTTATAATCTAAAGCAGAGTCTATTACATTCTAATTCAGCTCTTCTATGACTTCATGCTCCTGAAGCTTCTTTTTATTTTGATGTTTGCTTCAGGACAGAGGTAGATTTTAAAGCCTGGACATTGTCAGACTTCCTGCCAAAATTCAATTATCAGTATTCACAACACTGCTACTGTGCAGTTTTCAAGAATACTTGAAAAGTTTAGAACCATTACATAATACCAAGCCCTCCTTTTCAAGCTTGAGTGAAATAATTGCATAATGTATATTCACAAAGAGATATAAAAATCCAAACACACAAGACAAACACAGCTACATCAAAATGAACAACCACAACAACAAACAGAAATCTATAAAGAAAGGGTGCATCTGATCTGAATGAAAGCTTTTGTTTCATTTTTGCTTTTTAAAAGTGCATCCATTTTTTTCTTTTCCGTATTATATAAAAACATTTCTACCAGCACTGGTAACGTGGAAGAGATACCAGGAGCTAGCCATTTCAGTCGGTCATTGTCACTACCCGTTAGAGGTGAAATCCTTCCATTGGTGCCTCCTGCTGCTGAAATACAAACTGTTGCTGGTTTTTATCCACCTGTGGTACAATGCTGGGATCATCATCTTCTACACCAAAATAATGTTCAATCAGATCAAAAGCCTTTTGATAAATTTCCTGATTTTCATGACTTTGCAGAAACTCAATTTTATCCAAGCCTATCATAGAAAGAATACATACAAGAAACAAATTATTATTAGGGTTTCAGTATATATTATATGAATGTAACAAATCAATAGCATTCATTCACTCCACTAAGACTGAGAGATTTTTTAAATTTATTTTTTGCACAAATCAGTGAGTTCACACTTATGCCTTATTCTTTAAGAATGATGAGTACAGTGGACTAGGGATGTAGCTCAGTTGGTAAGAATGCTTGACTACCACACAGGAAACCCTAGATTCAAACACCCTTAGTGCATAAAAGCAGGCAGGTGGTACATGCCTGTAACCTAGCACTGGGAGGTATAGGCAACAGGATCAGAAGTTTAAGATCATCTTTGACTACACAAAGAGTTCTAGGACAGCTCATGGTTAATAAAAAAGTCTTTCTAAAGAATAAGTAAATAAATAAATAAACAAACAAACAAACACTGGGGTTTTGTAAAAGTACAGGGAAGTACAATGTGATAAAAGACACACATTGGGGAGGAAGGTTACAAGCACCGCCAGCCTGCTGTGTTCTTGACTAAGACAAGTTGGATTATCTGCACTTGAGTTACAAAAGTCTAGAGCAACTCCACAGACCCCTTCCAGAACAACTATGCTAAATAATGAACAGAAAGAAACAAAACAAATGCACAAACTAAAACACATCGAACCAGAGGGTTTGGGCATGAAATTCATGCAAACTGTATTAGAATCCATGATACTTCACAACAAAATACCATATATGGCTGTTACAGAATGTCCTAAAAGTACAATCTAAAAAGAAGCGTGAGAAAAAACTTTATTCTGAAAGGATGAAAGAAATGTGTAGCATCCTATTTTATTGCTTTCAGAAAAAAATTCTACACAGATCTGAGTGACGCTAGAATATTTTCCATTCAAAGACAAATGACTTTGGACCAACCAGATGACTCAGCAGGTGAAGGTGCTTGCCATACACACCTGGCAGCATGGGTTAGAATCCTGTAGCCCCCTGGGAAATGGAAGCAAGAAGTGACTCCACAAAGCTATCTTCTGATACTCACATGTGCACTATGAACTCATGTCCACAAATCACCCTAATAACAAACACATTTCTAAATGTTTAAAATGTAGGGTAAGGAATAAGCAAAGCAGTCACCATCTCTACATACAAGCACAGAACACCCCAAACTCCAGTATAATCTGGGATTAAAAAGACTGTTAATAAGAAAATACTGGTTTTTTAACTTAATTTTTTTATTTCTGTATATGTGTGTGAGCAACCTTGACTTTCTATGCACCACATGCATGCAGGAACCTAAGGAGGACCGGATCTTCAGGTCACCTGACTGAGGTCACAGGAGATGGTGACCTGCCAAATGTGGCTACTGGAACAGAATCTGGGTCCTATACTAGCACAGTGTGCTGGCTGGATTGTGTCACCATGACACAACCTATCTGAGAGGAGAGAAACCATAACTGAAAAAATGCCTCCATGACATCAGGCTGTGGAGGCCTGGAGCATTTTCTTAATTAGGGATTGATGTGGGAGGGCCTGTCCACTGTGGGTGTTGCCACCCCTGGGCAGGTGACCCTGAAATGTGTAAGAAACAGGCTGAGCAAGCCCATGGGGAGCAAACCAGTAAGCAGAACTCAATGATATCTTCTACATTTTGAAATAAGAGTAATATAACTCAGGCTTTAAGAATTCCAAGTAAAAACTTAAATCAGTGTACAAAAAAAGGGGGGGGGGACTTACTAGAGAACAGTGAATATTCCTATTAATAAATCTTTTAAAAATCAAGCCTGATGACCTGAATTCAACCCATGAAGTTGTCCTCTAACCTCCACAAAAATGCCATGGCACAAGAGCCAATGGACCCAGCCTGTACACACTATAACAAGTAAAATAAAATAAAAAAATCACCACTGTGAAAACAGTAAAGTACAGAACTAAATAAAGTAACAATAAATAGTCAATTGTGCTTAGGAAATACACTAATACAAGAGAAACAGCACTTTCTTTTTTAATAATTTATTCTTACTTTATGTGCCAGCATGTATGTCTATGTGAGGGAGTTAGATCCACTGGAACCTGAGTCACAGAGTTGTGAGCTGCTGTACGGGTGCTGGGAATTGAACCACTTCAATTCTGGAAGAGCAGCCAGTGCTATTAACCATTGAGCCATCTGTCTAGCCTAAAATAGCACTTTCCATACAACATAAACCAAGAAATTAACATAAAAGCAATTTAAGTGACATCACTTTACACAAGCCAGTAAAAGAAAATACCAAGTTATAGAGGTCCTTCATACACACATAATTGACACTGTCAATTAAAAGCCCTTAGGCAAACGAAATGAAAAGATAAACAATGTGTGCCTATGATTCAGCATTTACATTCCTGAAAATTTATCTGGACATACTGATTCAGCTGGATATGACAGTCAATGCTTCTAATCACAACTCCCAGGAAATGGAGGTGAAGGCCAGCCTGGGCTACACAGTGAGTTCTAGGCCTGTTTCAGCTACACAGTTGACAGCTGGCATCCAAAAAAAAAAAAAAAAATCCCAAACCAGGCCAAAAACTGCTACCAATAAATAGAAGAAGTAAATTTACAAGTAGAAAGATGATTGCTTTGGCTTTTTTAAAGCATTAAGTAATTTGGAAACTAATAAGTATGTGACTAAAACTACTAAAATAGTGCTTAAACTACACTTAAACATCTATTCAATACCTTATACATCTATGCAATCATGGAGAAATGTACTACACACATTACTTAAATCAATGTAAAGTGCTTGTACAAAAGGGAAATATAAAAAGGAAGGTAGATACGGGAAGTTAAACAGTAAAAAGAAAATGAAGAAGAATTGCTACAATATACGAGGTATGGGGAACTATTTTCAAATATTATACTGCTTTTATAATGAAAAAAAAAGCCATAGAGAATGGGGGAGGGTGGAGGTACGGAAGGCGGACAGCCACTTAGGGCAGATAGTTAAGAATGAACTAAAATTAAACGTTCACCTGCCTACTCACCATATGCTTCTTCAATGAGCGCACAGTAGGGATTGACACCCACTCCACTCTGCTTAGATTCTTGTTCTCCAAGACGTAAAATGTTTTCAAGTCCATTCAAAGCCACTTGAACTATTTTGGAGTCCATGACAGTCAAAAGGTCACAAAGTGGTTTAATGCAGCCCAAGGTTACCAAATACCTTCACAGAGATGTTAAGGAGAGATGGGGGAGGGAGGGTTTAAAACTGGGTATCACAGTAACACAGGACCAGAATGAAATGTTACAACCAGTAATGAAAGTGTTTCTATACACACTTTTTGTTGTTGTTCTTTTTGAGTCAGGGTCTCACAGGTAGCCCTGGCTGGCCTGGAACATACTATGTAAATCAGTCTGGCCTTGAACTCACAGATTTAACTGCCTCTGCCTCCTGAGTGCTGGGATTACAGACAGGGCTATTGTCACCATACCTGGCTTAAACTCATCAAGTTTTTTATTTACACTGCAATCTTTAAACGGTTTTCTCCTATTCTCCTGTTTTACATAATTAGCAATAATAGCATTACAAATATGACAAAATGTCCACACAGACCAACACTTAGATGATTTTGCAGAGGAGGGTTAGGAATAGTAGGATCCACCCGTTTCTTTTTAAAAGTGAGACTGTATTCTCTCTCTCCTTCCCTCCTCCCTCTTAGTTTATTCGTTGGGAAGGTACAAATGGAGAAGGAAAGGGAACACCCAAATTCAATTTCAAAAGATTTCTTACAACAGTAATCATAGCCAATGCTCTGAAGCATACATTATTATTTCAGAAATGCAAAAGACCACAAGGAAGAAAATAGGCGATCCTAGTAAAATGTTAAGAAGTACTGTTCGATGGGCAATGGTGGCGCACGCCTTTAATCCCAGCACTGGGGAGGCAGAGCCCGGCGGATCTCTGAGTTCAAGGCCAGCCTGGGCTACCAAGTGAGATCCAGGAAAGGCGCAAAGCTACACAGAGAAACCCTGTCTAAAAAAAAAAAAAATATGTTTACAGAAATATCCCTTAATTTCCTAATGCATTATTATTACCTACTTTCCACTTCTTATATAAATGAAATGATTTTTTTTTTTCACTTGGCAAAGAGTTCATATGAACCACAAAGGGTTCTACCTGTTTTTAACAGGCTTTGGAGCCAGACTGTATGGTCTCAAATCCTAATTCCATTTTTAACTAGTTATGTAACTTTGAGCAACTTCTCTCTACCTCGGTTTCCCAACAGGAAGTATGTTACAAAAGTTTCTGCTCCTTTGAAAAAGGAGTGTGTGTGTGTGTGAGCGTGGGGGAAGCATGGTGGCTGAACACCTGCTGTGCAAGGGCTCCCTGGGTTCATTCTTGGAACCCACAATGAGAAAACTGATCCTACAGTGTCATCCTCTGGCTTCCACACATGCACTGTGACACACACACACCCACACATTAAAAAAAGAAGGTATGCACTCAATTTCCAAGTAACAGAACAAAAACATTTGAGTGAATAATATCTCATAGGTATGAGGTTAAATGAAATAAAATATATAAAAAATACCTGGTGTAACCAAATTGACTTAGCTACCAGAGCAATAACTGGCAATAATAAGCACAACTATTGTGGTAAGCATGCTGAATCTAATCTGAGATTAAAACATTTTCTTCCCGTATATGTGTCTACTTTCAGCTTAACACAGATAAAAATAACAGGAGCAATTAAACAATACACAACAAAGCAAAGTCTGTTTTATTACTGCTTATATTTATGACACGATATAAAGGAAATACTAATTAAAATAAGGGAGAACAGAAAAGGATCAGGCACAGATGCTATCTCTATACACAGACATGAAGGTTGGCAGTATACGTGAAGGTTCTGAAAGACAACTGGTCTACCAAGACACAGTGGCACATTTATAATCTCAGCACTTGGGAGCCTGGCCAAGGAAATAATGAAAAGTTGTTACAAAATGAAAGGTGAATAATGAAAATAACTGTTAGCATGATAAAGTTACTTTTTTCCCCTCTGAAGGGCACTGTGGCACACACCTTTATTCACAACAATCAGGAGATAAAAGCCAATAGATCTCTCTGAGTTCAAGGCCAGTCTGGTCTGCATAGTAAATTCTAGACAAGCCAGAGCAACATAGTGAGATCCTGTCTCAATATACATATATACATATATACATACATACATACACACGCATACATGTATGTATACATATATTTTCAAATATTGTACTATTTTTATAAGAAAAATGTATGCCACTGAAAAAGGCACACAACAGTGAGAACTAGTCTCTAAAAACAAGAAACAGCCAGGCAGTGGTGGCGCACGCCTTTAATCCCAGCACTTGGGAGGCAGAGCCAGGCGGATCTCTGTGAGTTAGAGGCCAGCCTGGGCTACCAAGTGAGTCCCAGGAAAGGCGCAAAGCTACACAGAGAAACCCTGTCTCGAAAAACCAAAAAAAACAAGAAACAAACAAGATAATGATCTAACATTTGGTGGATTTAAAATCCTTTGCTTTGCTAAGATATTATCATAATTTATCATTTTATAAATTTTTAAGAGTTATATATTTAATAGAAAATATTTCTTAAATAGTTTTATGGGAGGATTTTTAAGAATGAGATTATGTAGAGAAATCAAGTTTTTTGAGGTACAAAGTCTATCTTTGCTATAGAAGTCAAAAAGATGGAAGATATACAATACACAGAGACTGGAATCAAAACTTGAAAATGACAGTTACAAACGACAGCAGTACCTCATTCTAACTGAGACCCCAATGTTTAGTAAGCACTGTGCTGAGCACGTCAGGTGCACACGTTGCACTTTTCATATGGTTACTGAATTTATTAGCAAGAAGAAACTCAACTAGAAAGGTTAAATGATTCTGTCAAAACTGATCCTGTGACAAGTTTTACCTAGGGACAGGACTTGACCAGGACTTGGCCAGGCTTACTTAAAGTCATGTACCAACTATGAGTGCTGTCAGTAATATACATAATAAAAGGCACAGCTAATAAAACATGTATAGAAGGAAAAAGACAAGTCGTGCATAAAAGCACTACACTATGTACCAGCAAGACAACAACCAATAAAGAGAACACCATTAAACAAATGCATATTTTAATTTTACTTTAAACAAGTTGATAGTCATATGTCTAACTTCTATATAATAGTTAATTTTATGATTTTAATGCTTAAAACAAATCTAATGCTCATGACAATGTATTTCTGCAAATCAACAAATTCTTCCCATCTGAATTTCTAATCTCTGCCAAGGAAGATGGGAGTTAACTTTCACCTAAGTAAAAATAATGAGAGAAACCGGAGGAAAGAGACAACCAATGCTGTCGTCTCGTGTTACTGCATATCAAACAGACATAAAGATGCTAGTTTCATCCATCAATAAAAAACATGTTTTATTTCAAACTGTCTGATTCACATTTAAAGACAGTGTTAAAGAATCTGAATCCACCTGATTTGCTCTGGAGTGCCTCCCGATGTGGCATTAGTTATGGCCCATGCGGCTTCTTTTCTGGTACGAAATTCTGCTTTCTGGAGAACCTCAATCAAAACCGGGAAAATACTTGCATCTATGACAGCCTAAGAAAAAGGATCCGACAAAATTAGTGCAGCACTGAAATAAAGAGGCTTTCTATGAGAGCAGCCCGAGGACAGCTCAGCAGTATGGGCAACTGTTGCTCTTAGCAGAGGACCTGGTGTGGTTCACAGCAGCCACATCGGGTGGCTCTCAATGACCTGTCCCTCCTGTTCCAGGGAACCCGACACCTTGGCTGCCACGGGCACCTGTACACGTTGTGCTTTACAGACACATGATTTTTTTACATCTTAAGATGTGAGAGGTTTTAGAAAGATTCTGTTTGTAATCTGTCAACACTTTAACTGATTTCTTTTGTAAAAAGAAATGAAATTTTTTAAAGAATGGAGAATGTGTCAGTAAAATACAAACATCAAAAGTGATAAACTGTAGGCATGTGACTAACCAAATGGGTAAGTATCCTTTGGCTCAAGAAAGCTGACAGAACCTAATAAACACCAAAAGTCAACAGAAAGATGACTCCTGATATTTAAAACTGATGGAAACCCCGCCCAGACAGGGTCTCCCATACTGCCCATTCTGGCCTCAAAAATCATCATCCTGACTCAGTCTCAATTTACACCTATGCTACACCTTTTTTAAAAAGTCTTTTTTCTTCCTAGATAAGGTGTCCCTATGTATAGCCCACCCATGTGGCCTCCAAACTTTAATCTCCTCCCGATTCAGCCTCTAAGTACTGGGATTGCAGGGGTGAGCCACTGTGCTCAGCAGAAACTAACGTTACACCTCAGCTACTTCTACAGACGTAACGGGCATCCCTCACTGGGTTACTAACCGCAAATGCTTTCACTTAGAGAAGAAAAGGCCATGTTGAACGCCGGCCATCCCAGCCCCGACCCTCCTACTGTCATCTCAACTCTGAAAGGCGCTTACCTGGATCTGAGCTCTGTTTCCTGCAGTGATGTTAGAAATGGTCCAGCAGGCTTCCTTTCTAATTGACTCCTTTGGACTACCCAACAAGTGTAAGAGGCAGGGCAATGCAGAACAGTTCAGAATGACCTAAAATGGGGAAGACAGAAAACAGAAGGGGCTTTAGTATAAATGCAAACATCTTATGAATTATTACAAGTCAGAAGTCAATCTGAGAAATGAAGGAATAAATTCCTGTCAAGGTGAAAACGAGGCACCTGCTAACGTCTACACCCTGCTGTCAGCAGGTCTTACCTAGTGCTACTGTAGTTCTCCACTGCAGTGGGAATCAGAGACATACCCATCAAACATACAAATTAAAGTAATACAGTGATCACATTATCAGCACAGATTAGGTTTGGAAGACTACTACCAAGTAGGGAAGTCTTGAAACTCAAAACTTGAAAGTTATGATTTCCGCTCATACCCATAGAAATATCTGCAAAGTTCAACTTAGAAAACTCCTTTTAGAATGACTTAGTGGCGGAAGATAGGATTAACCTCATTTTTCAAAACAAATGACTGAATGATCCTCTTTCCCAAACCCATGTATAGCATTATAAAAATTTTCAAGTACAGAATAAATCTATTCTGTTTTGTTTTTAGAATTTGCCTTTTATAATGAAGTGTTATCTAGTTAGGTGTGTGGCACATGTCTTTAATCCCAGAATTCAAAAAGCAGAGAGGAGCAGTTTTCTGTGAGTTCAAAGCCAGTCAGAGCTACTAATGAGACCCTGTCTCACACAAAAACTAACTGGCATAAATACTGCCTGCTTTGTCCTAAGATTGATGACCATCCACAATGATTTTGATTTAGCGAGGGTGGAAGGTATGCAGCATTAGCACCTTGAAAATTTAGCTGGCAAGTGCAGTGTATAGAGAACTACCCTTAAAATGGACATTATTGCCTGTTAATGATTATTCTTTTAAGAACTGTGGTAGGTTATCAAAACAGAAACCTATCTGGAGTCAATCTTAACCTCTTACCATTCTCCCAAACAGGTATGTGCACACACAGTTAATCATCAATTCTGGAATCATTTCCTTGCTAGCTTTCCTTTGGTCTTATAATCTGATTCTCAAGTCCTATAACCTATTAATAACAAATCACAGCTGCTATTCTAGTTGTTTAATGGTTATTGAACATATCTCATGTATCTACCTTTCTCCTTATGACTATAAATCTCATCTCATCTACTTAAGTACTACTCTACTTATTCAGGTCCACTCATCTACAGAACTACAGATTTCTCATCATATCCATCTTATAAAACCTTAATGCACTCACTGGATGATCAGCTCATAGCACAAGCATTTCCTTGTTAGTTTGCTTTGTTTGAGTCTCAAATTCTACTGAGTGAGTTAACTGGGCACCCTGCTTTATTTCAATGACTTCTACCTAGTTAAGATTCTGAATCCTAACATCTGGCTGTCCCACAGCCAAACATTAGAAAGATGGCCAGCCCAAGTTTGAGATCTCCATGGGGTCCCTCCCCTTGAAGCTCCTCCAGCTGAAGAAGGGGAGGAGGAATTGTGAGAACACACCAGGAGAACAGGGTCCAAAGGGGCTGGGAAATCAACTAAGCAGGGTTCGTGGTGGTTTACAGAGACTGGTGGCAATCACAGAGCCGCTTCAGTCCTGTGTGTATGTGTTATGGTTGTTGGCTTGGTGTTTTGGGGGGACTCCTGACAGTGGAAGTGGGGGTGTCTCTGACTCTTTTGCCTGCTCTTGAGAGCCTTTTCCTCCTACAAGTCGCCTCACCTAGCCTTGATGTGAGGGTTTGTGCCTGGTCTTACTGTACCTTGTTGTGCCATGTCCAGTTGATGTCCCTGGGAGGCCTGCTCTTTTCTCTGGGAAGTGGGGGGAGTAGAGGTGGGGGAACAGACTGGGAGGAGTCGAGGAAGGGGAAGCTGCAGTCAAGATGTATTGTATGAGAGAAGAATAAATCAGAAGGATTCTGAATCCTCTGAGTAGAACATGTGGTACATATGCACTGACAGGCTCTGTGACAGTACCTACCCAATTAGGTAACTGAGGTTGAAAACTGTGCTTACTGCCAAGGATGCCTACACAATTACAGTAACTAAGCCTTGATGAACACACAACCAAGTGATATGAAACAATGTTAACCATGTGTCCTAAATTCTCAACTCACCTGTGTTTGAATATCATCACCAGTCACAATATTACCAACTGCTCTTAATGCGGGTGATACAACTTTATAGTCATTGTGCCTAAAAATAAAAATACAAGTTTACACACTAACAAGTTAAAAGTTACATAAAGCTGAAAAATAGTACAGAAAACTTCCATAGTCTTTACTCAGAGCTCCTACTCAATTTTTACTTACTAATATTTTAAAGACAAAAAAATACAATCCAGTATTATAAATGCTATATAACCTCATTATATCTTATCAGGTGATACACTGTGTATACTCTGTCTCATTATTATGGTACTGAACTCTGGTCACTAAGACTGTATATCATGTTATTCTTCTTTACTATTCTCAATTTCTCCTTTATTCTTAGTATTTGATGAGGAAATATTTGAGACCATATAAAAATCCCATTCTTTAACCTATTTAGAGATTATAATTACATTTCTCCCTTCCCTTTCTTCTCTCCAAACCCTCCCATATAACCCTCCCCTCTGTCCTTCAAATTCATGGTCTTTTTTTTACAAATTATTATTGCATGCATATACATGTATGTATACACATATATATTCCTAAATATAACTTTTTCAGTCCATATAATGTTACTTACATGTATATGATCAGGGCTGACTCCTCTTTCCCCCACTAGTGCTAGTATCTGTATGCTCATTATCTGAATTAGTAATTATTTGTATTTTTTTAACAACCATTTTGTAATGCTATCATCTGGACCATATGCCTTATCTACCTATTGACCCATCCACATATTTTAATGTGAACTCTGGGGTTGCTGCTATTCACTAATTTATTTATTTAGAGATTTATTTATTTATTATGTATACAGTGTTCTGCCTGCCTGCATCCCTGCAGGCCAGAAAAGGGCACCAGATCTCATTCTGGATGGTAGTGAGCCACCCTGTGGGTGCTGGGAATTGAACTCAGGACCTTTAGAAGAGCAGCCGGTGCTCTTAACCTCTGAGCCATCTCTCCAGCCCTCACTAATTTATAATGATACAGTACTGTTATTTATTTCCAAGCTCATTATTTTCTGTGTTCATCTCATTTTTCCTCATTCTAATCCAATAATTTCTCTAGAAAAGCTACTTTCCTTAAAGGAACAGTGATGTTTAGAAACCAAGAGCTGTGCCCTGAGTGTGTTCACCGTATTTCTAGAGTCCCTGGCCCAAAAGCCTCCATGCACATACGCACACAGACTTAAACAGCTCCTTATTTGGAAAGCCATGGGTTTCCACTGAGGGATCTAATTCTAATCTAACAGCAAAGGCTTTTTCCCTTCACATTTTCTGACTAGAAGCCAGGTGCTCTAGTTCACATCTTCCTACATAATCTGACAAGAGAGACCACCGGGTCATGAGCTTTTGGCTCTAACCCTTGTTCTAGCCTGCTTGTCTACCCACTCTGGTATAAGTCATTCTCCAGCTGGGGCCTTGACCCCCACTGCACCTGTCTAGCTTTTGCTGACACTGTCCTCATACGGGAACATCACCCCTTGAGCACAACTCTGTGCTTTGTGCCCTCTGCCTCACTTGGGCTAACTAATGGCCTTTTGTTTTTGTTTTGTTGTTCTTTGAGACAGGGTCTCACTATGTAGCTCTAGCTGATCTGGAACTTGCTATGCCTGAAACTCAAGAGATCCACCTGCCCCTGCCTCAAGTGCTGGGACTAAAGGCATGAGCTACTAAAGGCATGCCTAGTTTACTACTAATGGCTTTTTGACAAAACGAAGACAATTGGAAAGAAGGTTGGAGGATATAGAAGCTATAACATCTTTTTAAACAAAATTTTCTTTTAATTTCTTTGCATGGAAAAACTGTAATTTTAAACAAAGGTAATGACTGGCCAGTAAAAGAAACACCATGGAGACACTAAATGAATTTCCTGGCTTTGTATTCAAGCCAATTACTGTAAAGAATAATAAACTAGATTATTGGTTCTGTGAAAGCAGTAATTATGTTCTCTCCCTAATAACATTTCACATGTCACCTTTGGTGCTAACAGACATTCTATAAATGCTTCCTGAGTTAAGGCTCCTACATAAAGTTTCATTCATACAGAGATTAACTTATAAAATAATTTCCTTGCATTTCAGAATATATATTGAAGGACCAGTATTTAAGGATTATAGCTACTCTATAAAGGGTGGAGTTAGTAACTTTTAAATTCTTCCTAAACATGGTGACTTTTGAAATGTTTAATGCCATAATCTTAACTATTAAACTTAATATACAATCATGTAACTACTAAGTATAAATTATAGTTACATCAAAAGTTCCACCAATCTTCGACAGACTCCAGAATCAATGACTACTTGAATTTTATCATTGGGTCCATCAGAGAGATATGAAAGAGCCCAGCACACATCTGCTAACACATCTGGATCACTGCTAAACAACAATCGTGATAAGACATTTAAGCAAGGTGAAACCTGTAAGAAAAAATGAGTTAATATTTAATTATTTTCTTTAATATCAAGGTTCCTTATCAAAATGTAGAAATTTAGTTAAAAACCAAAATCTAATACAATTAAAGTACTAGAGAATTGTTCTATTATTTCAAGATTATGATGAGGTATATGAGTATCAATGATTATGGTTGCTATTAATTGGTTATTGAATAAAACATGTTAAAGCAATAAAATATATATCTTTAGTACCTCCTTTTGATATTTAAGCTATATACATATCTAGACTAAAAAGCCTCTTCATGTTTACAAATAAATTTAAGTTGGTTTATTTATTACATGTGCTCAACACAGATAAATTGAATAATTAAGTAGCAAAGACAGAGGAAATGTAAAAACAAATATTCTGAGAGGTTTTCCAAAAGAAGCCACTACTGATAGTATATATTTCTTTCTTTTTTTTCTTTTTTTTTTTTTGGTTTGTTTTATTTTAAGATGCTGGGGCTTGAACTCGGGGCCCTGCACATGCTAGCTAGCCATAAGATAGACTATCTATCCTGGTCTCCAACTTAAATCTCCTGCCTCAATGTAGCATTACAGGTATGTGCCACCATAATCAGCTCGATTTCTTCTTACTGTAATGAATAATGTCATATATCTTCAACTAAAACAAAACAAAACAAAATTCAATAGGTGTGTTCTAATGCACACCTATAATCCCAGTTCTCAGAAGGCTAAGGCAGGAGGACTTTGAGGCCACCTCCCACTATATAATAAAATACTGTCTGAAATAAACAAAATCCAAAGAAAATACCAGCTAAAAACATGACAAAAGAAATGCCTTAACCCCTCTAGCACCATAATTATTTTACTATCTCATATTACCACAACGAATCAGTGTGAAAGTAAGCAAGGCACTTACAGCTCTCAATGATTGTTTCCAAGTCTGTGAAACAGACTATTAAATAAGATCAATTATGTGATCTTTGCTATTTTCCTGTCAGACAACTCTAATTCAAATACTATTTGCTAACCTCTGTGGCATGAAAAAAATTACCTATTATCCGTATATCCAAATTTCTTCACTTGTAAAACAGACATAATAAAGAACTGTCAGATGTGCAAGAATGCATGTAGCTAAGAACAATGCCTGGCATACAGGAATTACTCAAATATCAGCTCTTGTCCCCCATTACCAATACTGAGTCTCTTCCCAACTTACTTTGACTTTTTTTAGCTGGCAACCTCACAAAGCCCTTAATCTTATCCCTCAGATAGGAGATAAAGTAGTGGCTTCCATTCTCATCCCTTTTCTGTTGAAGATACATCCTAAGTCACCAGTGGATGCCTGGGATCATGCATAGGTCTGTATTGTTTTCCTATACACATATACACAGATGTAATATCTTTCTAGTTTAGCCAAGCCCTTGCCAGGCACTGAAGTTGAAGTTTCAACAACAAAATTAACATGACTCATTTTAGTTCTTTATCATTTTATGGACACATGATTTTTCTCTTACCATAGATTTCAGCAACCTCAATATAACTTTTCTTATTAGTCCGAAAACTTTCATAATTCCATTTAGAAGAGAAGCACTTCACAGCATGAACAAAAAGTGTTTGTAACAGGGTAGGAGAGCAAAGGTCTTGTAATGGTATACAGAAAGGAATGCAATGTAAGGCTCATGAATTACTTATTTTTGGGTTTCCCGTTTGCCATGTTTGCACCAAGAGTAGTTGAAAACTCAGAAATCAAAACTACAGATAATGGTAGCAGTACATATGTTAAAAATGACAAAGTGCCGGCGGGGCGCACGCCTAATCCAGCACTCGGAGCAGACCAGCGATCTCTGTATCGACAGCCTGGCTAAAGTGAGTCAGAAACGCAAAGCTACACAGAAAACTTTCGAAAAAAAAAAAAAAAAAAAAAAAAAAAAAAAAAAATGACAAAGTTAAAAAGAATTACAATGTTTTAATGTTACTTTTCCCTGTATCTCTAAAGACTGAAACAGTACATAAACTATATCTTCTGAAACTGGTTTTATTTTTGCTGCGTCCTTCCTCTAAGGATAACTGTAGGGCTCAGGTACAGAAATTGGCTTATCAGGCAGTGGTGCACACCGTTAATCCCAGCACTGGGGAGAGCAGCAGATCTCTGTGAGTTGAGCAACCTGGTTACAATAGAAATTGGCTTATAAAATACATGTGTCCATCCATAAGTTAGTAAATAGAATTAGCACAATTGAATCTTTCCTCAATAACCATGCCTCCACCTGTGCCAACAACCTCCATGAAAAAGGGAAATGCACCAAACAGTTTGCTTTACTTATATTTTACTTTATTTTTTATGTGTATGGGTGTTTCCCTGCATGTATGCATGTATGTCTGTCCATCACTTGTGTGCTTGTTGCCCTCAGAGACCAAGAAAGGGCATCGGATCACCTGGAAATGGACTAACAGACGGTTCTGAGCTCTAATCCCCCACTGGAACAGTTTGTTTTTGTTGTTTTTAACTATAGAAATTTCTAAGTTTAAAAAACTCAGGATAGCTGATATATACACTTTTGTGGAATTAAAAAACAAAGAACTAGGGTCAGGTGTTGTGACACATATCTTTAATCATAGCATTTAAGAGGCAGAGGCAGGTGGATCTCTATGAGTTTCAGGTCAGTCAGGATTGCATAGTAATACTATGTCAAAAACAACCAACCTACAAAGCTCTAGAGTTTATACAAGCAAGCTAAAAACAATTCTGTCCCATAGTCTTGTCAGAAACAAGGAACAGTAACATAAATTTACCTTTGAGGAAATCAGTAGATACTTAAAAATCTTGCCCACAATGACTAAATTAATAAAAAATGACTGTGACAAAGACAAAACAAAACAGAACAAATCAACAGAAAGCCAACAACCAACACTTAAAGAAAGAAGTGCCAGAAAAAGCCAATTTATTCCCAGTACTTTTTAAAATGCCTTTTTAAAAAAATGGTCCCTTGGTGCCACAGAAGACAGGAGACACTGAGCTGCAAGGAAGGGAAAGGGAGAACATGTGACTAGAGCTCAGACCCTGTGTCCTCCATCAACAGGGAGGTGACCAGCATTCAAAGACAAACACTGGGATTTTACTTTAGGACAAAGGGACAACAAAGTGTGAGCCATGAAAGGGAGTGGGTGTCAGGCAGAGTGAAGGCTGAAACAAAGCCATGAAGGGATCGGAAAGCGTATGACAACCTCTCTTCCACTCCAGGACCTAGCTGTGTTATCTACACGGAACCTTATCGTCTAGCAAAAGAATGCAACATCTGTTTCTGGAAAGCACAACACACTCAGAAAACACTCTAAATGAAGTTCCTTAAAGATTCTAAGGTTTCAAAAAAAAAAAAAAAAAAAGAAGAAGATACTCAGGTTTCACTGCCCAATTAATCACCCCATATCAAGGCTCATGAGATAACAGGCTGTACACATACACCCATTTTCTAGTGAATTTTGTGCCTTAGTCCTGAATCTATCCAAAGCTAAGGATGAACAGATAATTGAGGCTGAGGACAGCACCCATAAAGAAAACAAAACAATCCAAAGAAAAAGACACTGGGAAAAATCTGTCGTCAGACAGGTTAATGAAAGAGGACAGAACTCTGGGTAAACATGAGCAACCAAAGACTAAGGGAGATAATCACTGAAAATGTGATGTGCATAAGAAATAAAATGTCATAAAGTGAGCAACAGAAAGTCTTACACAACCACAAAATTTATCTTATCCAAAAGTCCATTACAATGTCGGGTTTACATTTAAATGGGAGAAGATTTACTTTAAATTAATATAAATAACATTATGACAAAAGAAAAAAAAGTAAAATAATGGGGTGAGCAAACCTCAGGGCGGCTATGACAGATTACAATATTAAGTGCATTAGTCAGTAGAGCACTTGACAAGGCGACATGAGAATCCGCCCAGGTGCTGCAGAGATGAGTTATCAGTGACACTGCTCTTGCAGGATGGAGTCACCCAGTACCCACACCAATGGTTCACACCTGCTGACTCCTGACACTCTCTTCTGGTCTCCACAGACACACACACACACACACACACACACACACACAAATAAACATCTTAAAGAAGAGAAGCAGTCAAGTACCACTGTAAGAACAGGCAAGCTGCCCGTGTGGTAGAACAGGAACAGTAGGTCATCGGAGGACCAGGAGAGGAAATTCCTGAAACATTTTTAGTGGGTGTGTGATCTCAAAACTATTTTTATAATTAATAGTAAAATATTTACTTTGGTGACATTTAAACTAATGGATAAAAAGTAAATGGTGGGTAAAGTTGTTGGAACCTGGACACAATCCAGGGCAGAAGTAGCAGAAGTAGCAAAATTCATTATACATCATTATATTCTTCACCTCCAACAAAAACGAACATTTGGAAAGAGTCCATTTAAGAAACACCTTGAATTATGCGTAAAAAATAAAAATTTCAATAAACTCACCCCTTGTGCATATGCCTTCCATGAATAATTTATCAGATGAAATGAGAAACATCTATAAACACTTCCACTCACAGAAACTCGGGTGGTCGGAACAAGCACTCTCATGATTGAGTCGCATACTGGATTAGCTGCTTTCCTCACTGACCGACCTTTCTACCTGAATGACTTAATCCTTATTCAGTCTTAAGTGTCTGGAGGATAGTTTAGAAACTACACACAAAGTGAGTCTGTCACTTTAAGAACTACAACTGACTGTATTTCTTGCCAATAATAACTTCCAGATTTCAAAAATTAGAATTTTAGAAAACTTGCATCTTCCCTTTTGAGTCTGACAGCTTGCTAGTACTGATGGTTTTTATATAAAATTTAAGGGACCATATTTTCCAAATGGCCAAAGCACAGTGTTCTAAGATCATGTGTGAGAAAAAGACTCTTCAAATTCAAGGTAAGACTGATGGATTTGAATGTACTAGAAAAGAAAAGGTTCACTGGTGGAATTTTAAACTCCTCAATGAGAGAAACTCCTAAGAAACTACCACTCTGATGGACTTTGACACATGCCTTTACCCCAAGCCAGGGTAGCCTGGTTTAACATTTCCAGCCCAGCAAAGGTTACACAGCGAGACCTTGTCTCAAATAAGCATACCACTTCAAGTTTTGGTATAGTATCAAAGAACATCCTTTCAACTATCCAAACAAACATCACATTCTTCAGCTAAAACAACACAGCACAGCAAATTAGCACAGAGACAAGTGAGACTTGTAAAACTGAGCAAGCACAGTGGTACACACCTGCAACTCCAGCACTTCAGAGGCATGAGCAAGAAGACTACGAACAGTACACGCGTAGCTGAGCAACATAGTAAGACCCTAGTCAAAAAACAAAGCGCTGGCTGGACATGCAGTACACACTTTTACCCCAGCACAGGGGAGGCAGAGTCGGATGAATCTCTCTCTGCGAGACCCAAGCCAACCTGGTTTACACAGTGAGGGTCAGGCCAGTCTGAGCCACATAGTAGACCCTGTCTCAAAACAACAACAAAAGGCTAAGGATGTAGCTCGGTGGTTCAGCACAAAAGGTTTTAAGTTCAATTAGCAGACCCACACAAAACAGACACTCTTCTTATAAAATCCTCCTTTTGAAACATGCATGTTGTGAAAAATATTACTGAACATGTAATTGGTTTGTTATAAGTGAAATAAATATTTAAACTTTTCATAGTTTAAAATTTTAATCTAGTATTATTACATGCAAGTTTATAATAAAAGAATTTGAATCCTGTGGGAGCTTGAATGACAAAGGCCCCCAAAGGCTCATGTTAGAAGACTTAGTCCTCAGTTGGTAGAACTGGAACTGTTTTGGACAGGACTGGGAGTGTGGCCTTGTTGGAGGAGGTGTGTCATTAGGGGCAGGCTTTGAAGTTTCAAGACTCCTGCCATTCCCAGTGTGCTGTCTCCTGCTTGTGAATAAAGATATGAGCTCTCAACTTCTTATAGTCAACATGTCTGCAGCTTGCTTACTTTGCTCTGACATCATGGACTCTAACCCTATGAAACCATAAGCCCTACTAAATGCTTTCTTTTGTAAGTTGTCTTGGTCATGGTCACAGCAACAGTAGTCACTGATACAGATCTTCGTAACGTTTAAAAATGGAAGGAAGTCCTAAGACTAAAAGAGTTAAGAAATCATTTCTTAGTTTTTAAACAGAGAAAACGACTAAAGCAAACCATGTTGTGTGAATCTGAGGAGTGGCCAACGGTCTAGGGAGGGCAGAAAGTAAAGAGAGATGGCAAATAGGACACGCGTCAGGGAGATCACAGTGGACTGGTGTATGACAATTCTTACAGGGCATTTAACAAAAGTATCTTGTTCTTTGAATAAAACATAGGCAGTCACTGGGAACAGAGGTGTAGTTTCAATGTTGTAGATTATTCCTGTTGCTTTCTTAGGAACAAAAAAAAAATGATAGCTGGGCAAAAAATAAAAAAATAGAAAGATGATTTGCTAGAAATCTATTGCAATAACCCAGGTGATAAAAGAATGATATGTGCATGCAGGTCTCTTTATGGTTATGGTGCTGGATTTTTTTCAGAAAGTACCAGCCAGTGAGAATGTCAGATGATTTATCTCAAAGTCTCTGTGTCATTTTCCATTTTCAATTACCTAACAGTGGATCTGAACAACCACCTTAATCGTATGGGGGTTGAGGAACAACTTCAATTTCCTAAAAATGAAAAGAACTAAACTACAAACATTTCTAATTCAACTCTAAGACATACAGACATCTGGTTACAGTGGAGTTTCTAGCCAGAGGATCTAGAGGCAAAAGAAGAGTAGCAATCTATAAATCTATTTAATTTGCTGAATGTATAAATAGAGTCAAGTTAATAGAGAAAATAACAAAAATCAAGAGTCTACTGAATCTCAAAAAACCTTATCATAAAGAAACTTACTTATGGAAACAGATTTCTTAACTTGTATACTTCAATCATACCTTACTGAAATTTGGAGGAGGGTTTTTGCCTCTACATAAATTTGAGAGGGCCCAGACAGCATTTCTGGTAGTTGTAAGTCTGTTTGAATTTGTTAATAACCTGCCAAGGAAAGAAAAAGAACTGTCATTTTATATTCACTTTTCCATTTCAACTATTTTCTTGTAATAACTAAGTTCTCTCTGATAAACTTTATAAGATATTTCAACTGATCAAACAGAAAAGGGGAACTTAAAATTCACTATAGTTTCATTAAAATTATTATAGTTCTATTTTTCAAGTCTATAATCTAAGAGCTAAACACTTAAATCATAACAGACTGAAAATAACAGATGTCAGAAGAAATGTACACGATTACTTTGTTAAAATAATGAAAATAATGCTACATTATCCAAAATCAAGAAGCAGGGAATATAGTGTCATATTAAGTGAAGGTCAGCTATTGGTAAAAGAAGTTCTTTGTTTTTATTTTAACAGGTTTTACAATGTGTGTTGTTAAAACTGGTTTGCAATGAATCCTGATAGATTTTAAGAAACTGAGTATCTGAAACAAGAATGTCTCTTCTCCGAGCTCCCTATGAAGTTATTAACAGTTTCCCTACACATACAACACACTTCATTATTCTGGTGGTTTGAATGAGACTGGCCCCCACAGGCTCATATATTTGAATACTCAATGAGAGAGCCAAGCAGATGCCATAACAGGCTGCTCAGTCTTCTGCCAGACATCAGGCCTCAGTTTTCGTTTCCTGAGACTGAGCAAGCAGTTTCTGAAAGAACCACGAACAATGAATAATCAATCTTCAACGCCCCTGACAGCAGGTACCAAGCCTGGGACATCCCCTACAGTATCTCAAGGCAATGACCAAATAGTGACAAATCCTCTATACCCTCCCCACTTGGAGCTTGACCAAACTTGCCCAAAGATGATAAAACTGTAGCCCTAGCCAGCTGCTGGCCCTAGCCAATTAGAAATGTACTAACATAGTTGCCACTTGCCATAGTTGCCAATCATAGATAAGATGATCCAACTGCTTCTAAACCTCCCCTTAGCTGTGCTTAAAAGGAGCCTGCACATTCCTCCTGTCATCGTTGCCATTTTGTACAGGTGAACAACCCCACATATGCTGGTAGAGTAAATAAATGCTCTTGCTGATTGCATAAGTGTCTGGTGGTCTTTTATGGGGCTTCTGGAGGACCCTAACACAGTAGGTTCCCCCCAATCAGTGGCTATCTGGGAAGGATTAGGAGGTGTGGCCTAGGTGGGGGAGGTGTACCACTAGGGGTGGACTTGAGGCTTCACCAACCTTCCACCACTCCAGGAATGTGAGCTCCTAGCTGCTGCTCCAGCCACCATGCCTTCTCTCTGCCATGATAAACTCTAACCCTCTGAAACTGCAAGCCCAGCCCAAGTAAACTCTGTTGTAAGACACGTTGGCCATGGTATTTTAGCACATCATACAAAAGTAACTATTAGGATTATTTATATGTTCTTTGTTAATTTATATGTTACTTATGTCTAAATAGGAGACTTCCAAGATAGTGAGATGAATTAGCAGGAAGGCACTAGCCACTAAGCATAACTATTGGAGCTCCATCCACAAGATCCATATGATGATGGAGGCAGAGAACTGACTTCAACAAGCTGTTCTCTGAACCCTACAGGCACACACTAAATGAACAACAGGAGATTCCCTAATGTAGTTTTGGGTTTGTTTTTGTTGTTGTTTTTTAACTTTTAGGGAGGTATGGACCCTGGTGACATCATACTAAGTCTTTATATCTTAGAAAAAGAGCACACACAGCAAAATTAGCCCAGTAATTTCAGGAGTTTTTTTGAGCTGCTACAGATCTTCACAAACCTGCTTAGGTATATTGAGAACCTAGGCTGAGGGAAAAAAAAAATATCCCATTTTGTAATGACATCAGCAAAAATGGCAAAGAAGAGAACCCTAAGAAGCTTCTCCCCCACCCCCAAGCACTACAAACAAAGAGCAAACAACAACAAGAAGTTGTAAACACTGTTCTTATCAACTTTGTCAGAATTCTGGAAGACAGTCAAAAGTTTACTGCCACGGAAGGACTGAAAGTATCAATGAACCTTTCTTGTATTTTAATTCATCCTTGCTCAAATCCATCTCTCTAGCCTGGCAGCTGACTTTAAAATGGAATCTTTTTCTCTGGAGGGTCCCTGTTCCAGAGCAAGCAGAGTAAGAGCATATACCTTGTTTCCAAGTGCTTTTACATGTGGTGTCAGCTTCCTGGGGACCCTGAAAAATGGATACAATGTGTGTTTGTCTTTATTTTGCCTATCTGAGAATTTGCTAGAGGTGGAAAAGTAGCTAAATGTCTTAATAAAATGCAGAAACCTAGAGCAAAGAATATAGGGCAAATGGAAGACACTGAAAACATGGAAGGGAAAACTAGGGCATGAAATACTCTGGAGGAATAAGCCATTAGAAGAGCTTTGGTGTAGCAGACATCTAGATAGTCACACATCTTCTGGTCAGAGTACTCACTCAGGAAAACACCTGGGAAGGAAGGCCCTAGCTAGCGCCTGATTGGCAGGCTTAGCATAAAGTGCTGAGTCACAGCGGTATCTGGTGCAGCTAAGTGACACATAGCTGACGAGGACAAAGACAATTTTTAAAACATCATTTTTTCAAGGGCTGGAAAGTCAGCTCAGCCACTAAGAACACTTATTGCTCCTGCAGAGGACCCAGGTTTGAAGTCCCAGCATCTATACGGTGATTCACAACCAGTGATTCTTCACAACCAGTTGTAATGCCAGTTCCAGGGGATTCAACTGCCCTCTTTTGATCTCTGCAGACACCAACTACATAGGTGGTACACAGGCAGACATGCAGGCAAAACACTCACATAAAGTAAAATGAATAAAACTAATTTTCAAAACCTCCCCCTTCTTTTTATGCTTTCAAACATTTAAAATGTTGTTAAAATATAAGTCCCGCATGTGGCACGCCTTAATAGCATCGGAGCAGAGACAGCGATCTCTGTGAGTCGAGCCAGCTGATACCAAGTGAGTCCCAAGAAAGGCACAAAGCTACACAGAGAAACCCTGTCTCGAAAAAACCAAAAAAAAACAACATAAGTCCCAATAAGCTAAAGGCACAGAAACACTAGAGACTATAAATATCCAACAACACAAGCTTTACAAAGTTAACTTTAAAAAAAAACTTTAAACAAGCAACTATAATAAGGATCATTAGAACCCAAGAGAAGATAATCTGAGTTTTATTATAATCAAAATGTGCAGTTTTCAACAAGGAATTTGTTAGAATTCCTGGCCACTCCCCCAGCTACAGGACCACACATGTGTTGTCCAGAAGTCAGGCAAGATGCTTAGTCATCCTAGGGTCTTACATCCTACATTACATAATCTGAGCACAGCCTGTCATATAATCTATGTGCATGTGCAGGCTTGGCATAGCTTTATAAACCCACATGCACATGTGTGTGTGTGGGGGGGGACTATAAAAGCGGGTTGCACCTATTCCTTCCCTCTCTTCATGCACGGTCATTCCATAGGCCTATGCACACCCTTTCTATTCCCTTCCCTTAATAAACTCTTATAGTGGGTTTTGTTGTGCCTCGTGGCTTCTCTTGTACAATAAACAGCACCACTTAATAAATAATATTGGGTCACTTAATAAATAACAGAATAAAGAGGCATACAAAGAAAAAAAAAGAATTAGACATTGGATTTTACCATAAATACTTAAATACTAGACTAAAAACTAAAGGATTCTTAGTGAAAGAAAAACAATGAACAAATAGAAAATTATCAATATAAAAATTATAAAATATAACGCCGGGCGGTGGTGGCGCACGCCTTTAATCCCAGCACTCGGGAGGCAGAGACAGGCGGATCTCTGTGAGTTCGAGGCCAGCCTGGTCTACCAAGTGAGCTCCAGGAAAGGCGCAAAGCTACGCAGAGAAACCCTGTCTTGAAAAACCAAAAAAAAAAAAAAAAAAAAAAAAAAAAAAATAAAGAATAAAGAAATTAAAAATTCACTAGGGGCTTTCAACAGCAGATCTGAACAGGCAAAGAGAATCCATGTATTATCTGAAGGCAGTCTAATTCAAATGACGGGGTCTGAGAAATAAATGGAAGACAAAAATATATAGAATTTAAGATATCCATGGGACATAATCAATCCTACCAATATATGCATAATGGAAGTACAAAATGGAGAGAAGAAACAGAGCAGAAAGAATATTTGTATCAGCAAACCAAGAAAGTGAGAATTCCAAGAACAAACTCAAAGAAATCCACACTAGGACACACACTCAAAGTCTCAAAAGCCTAAGGAGGAAATTATCAGATTGCGAAGGAACAAGTAGGCCACCACCGTGTGTCCAAAGGCTCACTGGTAACAACTGTTTTCTCATATAAAGGAGGACAAAGGCAACGGGGTGACATATTTATGGTGCTGAAATTAAAAGTCATTCAACACTCTATCTAGAATCACTATCCCTTTGTCAGTGTTTCAGGAGAAAGCAGGCATTCCTTGTCAATTTTATATGTCAAGGAAGGTCATCAATGGCAGGTTTGCTTCACAAGATGGGCTAAAGGAAATCTTTCAGGCTGAAATAAAAGGCCAATCCAGAATGGCTAAAACCACACAAATAAGGAACATTACTAAAGACCATGACATGTGAATGAGCTAGACGCTTTTCCCTATGTGACTTAAAAGACAATTTAGCAACAGGCCACAATATATAATGACTTAACTTGTGGCAATAACAACTTAAAGGGAAGGAGAGAGCTGAGTTTTGGATAATTTCTTAAACTAAACCAGTGAAAATTCCAGACAAAATTGTTGTTAGTTTAAGATGATAATTATATTACCTCAAATAATCAAAAGGAAAATAACTTTATACAATTTTAAGCCAATAAAGGAAGAAGACTCAGAATGAGCTTCTAACAAGTCACTCACTCTGGCTTCACTACTGAATACTATGAAGAATTCAATATTTCCCAAGCACCCGGACAATGTCACCCTCAAAGCAAAGGCAAGGCAAACCTATAGACCAATATTCCTTATGAATGTACATATAAAATTTTACAATAAAATTCTAGGAAAATTAATTCCAGGAAATTTCATTTCATAATTCAAATTATTAAAGAGTATCACCTGATAGAATTTTATTCCAGGAATTAAAGGATGGTTCAATATATGATTATCAATGTAATAAACCACATTAATAGGATAAAGAAAACATGATCAACCACACAGTGGCTCACAACCATCTATAATGAGATATAGTGCCCTCTTCTGACATGCAGGAATATATGCAGACAGAATACTGTATATATAATACATAAATAAATCTTAAAAAAAAAAGATAAATTTTGTAAGTAAAGCAGCCAGAGAAGAAATCACTTGCTCAGTCACCTTAAGTAAAAAGTAACTGTCAAGCACTAAAACAAAAATCTCTTATGGCCATTGTAATGCAGACATTTCAAAAACAAATATAAAATTCTGCAGACATCATGAATACACAATTTGTTTCAGTATTTCAGTGTTAAAGATTCTATTTTATGAGGCCCTGGAAAAAAAGGGCAGTGGCTAAGAGCATTTGCTATTCTTGCAGAGGACCTGAGTTCAGATCCTGGCTCCCAACTTCCTATATATAACTCTAGTTTCAGAAGTCTGACACACTCCTTTGGACTCCATGGATAAGTGTAGTCATGTGCACACACTCCTGTCCCCAAATACACACACAATAAATACATAATATTTTTAATCTTAAAAAAATTTTTCATGCTATGGAACCACTTAAATGTTATTATATTATAAAGTAGTATATATCCTTGTTAGAATTATTTTAGCACTGAAGTCATCAAGTAAGTGATGACTACTAATAAGTACAGATTAAGAGAACACAGAAGATTCTGTGTGTGTGTGTGTGTGGGGGGTTGGTGCGCGTGCGCACACTAGCTGTGCTGGAACTTGCTCTATAGACCAGGCTGACCTCAACTCACAGATATCACCTGCCTCTGCCTCCCGAGTACAGGGATTAAAGGCATTAGCCACCACTTCCTGGCATCATAAAAGACATTTTAAAAAAGAATACAATTGATTTTTTTTTTCTGGTTTTACCTATTTTCAAGTAACTTTAGACCTGGCAAATTGTAAGTAAAAACTACAAAATAAAACACTGTTTGAGAATTTAACTGTTATATAGAAATGGAAGAGTATTTAGCTTTCTTTTCCAAATGCAAAATTAACTTAATTATGATAAACTGAAACAAAATACTTACTCTAAAAGAGGTGGAAGTATCTCACAATTCAAAACAAAATCCCTGCATTCTGCATTGTCACCAGCAATGTTACCAAGGGCCCAAACAGCCTGAAAAAAATAAAACAGTGCTCTTAAGACAACGTCCTAAGCCAGACACTCCCTGTGTTAGTAAAGCAACAAAACCATGGTTTTCAAGAACATTGAGAAACAAAAGCAAGGAAATAGGAAAGGAAAGGAAAATTTTAAATGCAGTGCTATAGCATTTTCAATCCCAAGTTAAGAGCACTTAAGAAGTTTCCCTCACATTCCAGTGAACTCTCAGTACTCTTTAAAGAGAGCTGAACGAGTCTGTCTATTCTTAATCTACCAAGAGAGACAAAATATATCTAGCAAATTTTCTCATTACTTATACTAGAGATTTGCTCCTTTGCCAAGAATATTCTAGCTAGAATGGTACTGATTTTTGAATAAGAGAGAAAATACATGGACAAAATATAAATAATAACTAAGATGAGAATTAGATGATCACTAAAAATTTAAGATTAATCAGTTTAGTATAGTTTGAAAAGTAAATGGTAGTAAATTTCAATTATATGAGGAACTATCCAAATGAAAATTATCATTTTATTATACTCTAACTTTAAAGTTTTCATGGAAATACAAAAGCATATTATGTTTTCAACTGGGAAAGTCTTATTTTAGAATTTAAAACATAAATTATTATTTTTAACATCTACTTGAGACCTAAGATTAAAAAAAAATTAAAACAAGATAAGGAAAAAATTACTTTGAAGATAATTCTTACTATCTGAAATAACAGTATCAAGAGGGGGCAGATGTGATGTGTGCCTTTTATCCTAGCCAGTACCTAGGAGGCAGAGGCAAGTGGATCTCTGTGTGTTCAAGGTCAGCCAAGGCTACATAGTAAAGCCCTGTCACCCTATCTTAAAAAGAAAGTACTCTCTCTCTGTTGGTGGGGCTATATATTTTTTTATATGCTTTGACAGGGTAGTCCCCTTTCCTTACTAAAATAACCAAGTAACCCAGAAGCATATAAGAACCAATACACAATGATGTTCACGACTACATTATTAACACTAGTAAGCTAGAAATAGCAAATGTACAATTAAGGACTGAATAATGAATGATTGAAAAATATGAGTTTGTGTTGGATAATTAGTAACCTTTTCTTGGAAGAGTAACCTCATAAGAAAACCTTCCAATATTAGCGTTAAGTGGATACAAAATTTCATGAAACTAAATGATGAATGGAACAGGAGACCAACAGATGAACATGCATAGCAAAAACAAAAGTACCCAAAACTTGAATTTCTTTGTATGGTCTAATCATATTATCAGATTTTCTCTCTTAGAAAAAAACTTTGAACATTTACTACTAAAATCTATTAAAATGATTCAATTAGAAGTAATACACTATTTTCAAGAAACAGTAAGATATGCCCTGTACATGCAGAGAATGAGTCCGAACATCCCAGATGTAAGCCTTGCAGGCATCCATGATGCACTCCTCTTTATGTCTCAATGTGCTCTATCATAAATAAAAACAGTAGATCCTGTGCTGAGACCAGTTCTCATCAAAGCCCCAGAATTATGGCTAAAGTAGTCCTCTCCCACTTCTAATCTGAGACTCAAAAAAATTAACATATTTTAAATAAATGCTAGGCAAATTAGGAATAAAAATGAGTCAAAGTGGAGGTCAAAATTACAAGTAGTATTTTTAATAGAAAATTTAAATCTCTACATACAACATGTGGCATGAGTTAGAAACTTACCTGTTCCTGCACATCTTCATGTTCCGACGTGAGAAGTTTGATAAAAATTGGAACAGCTCCAGTTTCAATCACTACCTTGGTATGCAGGAAAGTTCCAGAGGCTATATTAGTTAATGCCCAGGCAGCTTCAAACTAAGGAATGAAAAGTGAAATAAAAGAAAGCATAAAGGAAATGTCACAAGACAAGAAGAAATGGAGACACTACTTACAGAGTGAAAAACTCATAAATGCTATTTGATTCCTGGAGGATCATGTCACCCCAACCTCATTTAAGAACATAAAAATTAGAATGCCAGACATTTAGGTGTTTGTTCAACATAAAGGTTTTATTACATTTGCTAATCTTTCACACAGCAGAACCTCTGAAAGACTAAGGAAAAAAACGCTGAGGAAATAATTTATATTTAACATCAATAGCGATACTAGCCCTCATCAGCTGTAATAAGGAAACACATGGAAAGCAACTGCAGGTTTACAAATTTCTCCTTGATATCCCTTAGGAGAATGCATTCACGGGGACCGGTGAAGTCACAACCTACTGAAGACCTGTGGAAACCGGAGTCACAGCTATGACCTTAAAGGTAGGAGATGCTGGAGTCATGGCTCTGTGGTGAAGAGCGCATGTGCTCTTACAGGGAGCCCACGTTTGACTGTCGGCACCAAAACCTGGGGTCTCAACCTGCCTGTAACTCCAGATGTGATGCCTCTGACCTCGGAGGGCACTGGCACTCATGAGCAACATAGCCACACACATAAATACAAGTGTACTGTGTGGTAGTAATGACAATTGTTTTGATTTGTTAAAAATGTAAAACAGCTGTATATTCATTTGATGTCCCCTGGTTTTTAAAAGCCTCATGTCTACTTCACATTTTAAAATGTGTGCATGCCTAATAAAAGTTGCCTATAGGGCAATGTGTCCCACAGGAACCTCGTTTGAACTTAAACAGTCTGAACTAGCAGAATAATACCCACTTGGGTAACAGTATAGAGCTATCCCCAGACGACACTAGTGAATTTCATCAGAACCAGCTAACGATTCCATGTTCTTGCATACACACCACACTGTTTACACGAGCTATGCTCCCAGGAACTACTCCTTCCTTCATCCCCAGTCAAGTGCTCCACCCTCCTTCTGTGCTCCCCAGAGCACTTCTCTCACAGATCTGCTGTAGCGCTGAGCACACTGAGGTACTTCCTATCTCTCGGTATGCTTACCTTCTACAAGGCAGCAAACTTCAGTAAGCAGAAACAACGCCTTAATTTTGGACTTATATCTTTATACAATGCCTGGCTCTCAAGTTAGCACTCAATAATTTTATTTATTTGTTACCATTTATTTCTTCCTTCATTCACTGGAAGTAAAGGGCCAAATAGTAATAAATATCTTAGACCTGAGTTTCAGTCTGTACTCACAGCTTATATAAAGCAGAGACTAAATCCTATTATTTCTAATTCAAAATAACTGACCTGAAAATAAAGTAGCCTTTCCCTCAAAGACTCTGGTTAGAAAGTCTAAACAAGTTTTTCACACTCACATGTATTACATATTCTTTTGCTTATGCCCAAAATAGGGAGGGGCCTTTCCCAAACTGCCCAAACAAGTAGACCACGACTCTACATTGCAATTTCAGTAACTGTATCTCAACAGTCGTCACTACTGACAGTAGCACTAATTTCCAAGTTCTAAAACAGGAGTCTGATTCTAGAGTATACACCAACATCAAAGTGAGAGAATGTAATCTCTTTTTGTAACATCAAAATGTTGGCAAACAGTAGCAAATGATTTGGAAGATTATCACCATATCTGGGTTCAGAGATAATGCTCCTCAGGGGGAAAAATCTAACTTTGTTCATATTTTTTGTAAGTTATACCAGTCTATTCTTTAAAAAAAACAAAAAAAGATCAGCTAAAAACATTTTAAGCAGTTATTTAAGAACCAACAGAGTTGGATGTAGTGGCTCATGGCTTTAATTCCACCACATTACCAGGGCCAGGCAGAACTCTGTAAATTTAAGGCCAGGGCTACTTAGACCCTGTCTCAGAAAGAAATAAAGAAGTTTAATAATGAGATTAACACTTTAGTTTGAGTTTTCTAAAAGAAAATAGTTTTTAAAAGGCTGATACCTATAGAATTTCACTAATATTAGCTGTGATTTTGTTTCCTGAAACTGTCGAATAAAATAATTCCTAACAGAAACTAGCAGTGTAGCCATGCCTTAGCCAAGAGTGATACCTACTTTTTCTTTAATTGTCAAGTGTTTAATGAATGCTTACAATATAGTCAGCACTGAAGCCATTTCCACTAGAAACTCAGTCATTTCTAGAAGATTAAGAAAGAAAACTTCAGACTCACTTGTAAAGTACAATTTTCATTTCTTTCAAGAAATTTCACAAATCTCTGTACAACTCCTGGTTTCTGTATAACTTGATCTATTGGTGGATTGGGTTCTAAGATTTAAAAAAGAAAGGTTGTTACATAGACAGAGAGACAATGAACTGATCCCCGCTCCACGCAACATGGTATCTTAGTCCTTTCCTTGTGCTGTGATAAAACATCCTGACTAAAGCCTTAGAGGAGAAGCCAGTCACACTGGCAGGGCTGGAAGCAACTGGTTACACTGCACCCAGAGAGAGCAACAAGCCTCTCTACTCTGTTCACCTCTGCAACGGTACAGTCCATGCAGTTGGGGGATGTGCTGCTGACAGGGGCAGGTCTTCCCATCTCAGTTAAGGTCGCCAGACAGTCCCTCTCAGGCATGCTCAGAGGCCCGTCTCCTAGGTGACTTTAACAAATTGGAAGTAATGGAACTATCACAGATGGCATAGGAAAGTTTCCCTAGGTTTCGCTGACCTAAGTGTAAACTCTTAGCTGGATATTACTGCAGATAAATGTTCTCATTACTGCAGTACTTTTTACAAAGCAAACTCTACTTTTTCATTAATTGCAATGATAGGAAATTAAAATATATTTTCTAATATGAAATATATTTAAGAGATCATCCTTACAAAATGGGAGAACACTCACAATACAAACTGAGCAAGTCCCCACTAAATTCTTATAGCACTATCCTTGATTTCCAAGGATGTTCCCTCACTAGTAATAATATCACTCACCTGTCTTAGTCAAGATTTTGTTTTGTCTAGATATTATTTATTATTTATAGTAATGCTATTAGATTATCTAAAAATCTTGAAATTTTTTCATGAAATGCAGACTTTTGAGAACCATAAATCCTCTTGTAATTGATGTAAAATTCAAACAAATTTATTTCAAGTACTGACCAGCTACATAAAAGGAAATCTTTCTTGTACCTCTGCTTCAATAAACAGTGCCTCAGGGGTTCAGCAGCTTCTAGGCTGGTGTTCCTATAAGTCTTCTATTCTCTTCATAGCAATGTACCTATTTTATCTACTAGTCACTCACTATTACCACTTATAAAACTTCACAAACTTCCTAAACTGAATCCTTTTCTAATGTGTTCCACACATACTCTGTGTGTCTATTAGATGCACTTGTTTTTATAACTTTTTTAATGAAGCATAGCCAGAGTCACGCACACACCTATCAAGCTCAACCTGACTGTACTAAAACAGCTGTTCACCAAGTCACATGAAGAGAAGAACTCTCATTCTCTCTGTGACTTCTGCAAAGCTGGCAAAACTATGTCCATTAAATTTGTTCCATGTGTTGTTAATGAAAGCCCAGACTTCAAAATGTCCACCCTCCCATCTTACAAAACATTAGTAGACACTTCTACGCTTTACCTTCTACCTTTCAAAGTCTCCGAATTTTAGGGGTAGGGTTACCAGCTTCACCTTTTTTCTTTTTCTATTGGAAAACTCTAAACTTTCCTTTTTAAAAAAAAAAAAAATTTTTTTTTTGAGGACAGAGGCGATGAGACAGATAGGAGATGAAAACGTAGGATGTGTGGTTAGAAGGTGGTGAGAAACCAAACACTGAACCATCAGCTACATTAGCATCCACAGGTCAACAGACACAGACCTGTCAGCTACATCAGTATCCACAGGTCCACAGACACAGACCTGTCAGCTACATCAGAACACAGATGCAGCCTCCTCTGGCAAAGTTCAAAGCAACAGTTTATTAATACTCTATCCAAACGAGTTCAATTAAAGTGCACTAGAATTACCAGCTAATTTAACACACACCATGAACTGCTGTTAATACATAACAAAATAAGAGTCTACATAAGCTTATAAAGGTGATGAGCTATCATAAATAAGATTCAGAGACACTTTGGCAATTTAAACAAGCAAAATAGGAAAATGCATGCTTCAGCAGTGAAAACAAAGGGGAAATTTAGTAAAACTGGAATTGAAGTGTAACCCGTGATTTACATTTGTTAGAGTGGCTACGATAGGGAAACAGATATGGGGATTTTAGCAATGGTTATGATCTGATCTGAATCCAGGCTGGGTTTAATGGCCGGCTATGCAGTGGCCAGGGGCACACTTAAGTCTGCTTACTGGCAATAGTTAGAATGCTACTTAACTCTCTGCTGTTTCTGCTTACAGGTCTATTGTCAGCTGCTTTCCATGTTTCCTATACTATAGGTTAAGTAAAAATAGAGTAAATCCAACATTCTCCTATCCTTGATACATTTGGCAGGAAACATTTATAACCTGTTTTATGTCTAACTTAGGTTAACATCTACTAAGAAGAAACAGTGAAAATAATTGGCATATAAAGTTTAATAGAAACACCACAGTTTGAACAATTACAGAAGATAAAGTCTTACTAGAAGAAATCTCATCTCAGAGATTGACGTCACAGATAACGGAAAGAATACTTAAACTCCTTCTAACTACATTCTTACTTTAAAGAAATTAAATTCAATAATGATAAGATGTGGTAGAAAAGTAATTGAGAGCAACTTCAAAATTCTCAACCATAATCTACAGAAATCCTATCAGTTTGACACTATGCATATGTCAAAAAACAAATCTTGAAAGAGAATATAATGAAAAAATTTGAATCGTGTAAAATAAACATCAACTTAAAAATGTAGCAATTAAAAGTAGTCATTCTTGCCGGGCGGTGGTGGCGCACGCCTTTAATCCCAGCACTCGGGAGGCAGAGGCAGGTAGATCTCTGTGAGATCACTGGGCTACCAAGTGAGTTCCAGGAAAAGGCACAAAGCCACACAGAGAAACCCTGTCTTGAAAACCAAAATAAAAAAAAAAAGTCATTCTTGATTGTTTAAGTATTTCTGAAAATTGCTGAGCTACTGGAAGATGAAGGATGAGATATAAAAGTTACATGTATTTATTAAAAAATAAAATCTATGTGATAACTTTTCTCTTATGGAATGTTCTCACACTTATTCTATGTGGTATGTCTGTGTACCTGTTCACAAATGATTGTATGACACTGTATACACATGAAGAACAGAGGTAACTTGGGAGGAGAGTCAGTTCTCTCCTTCAAGCACACAGGTTCTAGGGATCAAGCTCAGGTCAGTTTTGTGGCAATCGCCTTTACCCACTGAGCCCTCCTGCCGGCCTATCTTATAACTGTTTGTAATACACTTACTCTTCATACATAAGAGAACAAAGACAAAACCCTTAGAATCCATGCTGAGCAAACAAGATTTCATTCACTCCTCACGTTAGTCAATTTTATCTTTCTTAGGAAATTGAGGTAGGTGATTCAGTGTCATCTGCAAAATCTTAATAGTTTCAAAATTCTTTACAATTCAAATTACTAATTCTATAAATTCTACATATGAAACAATACTAATATTAACTGGATAAATAAATTGGCCAAATGAACCACAAATGGTCAGTAAATAATGAAAGAGCTGGGTGTATCTGAACTCCCAGCATATGTGAAAGTGAGGCAGGAAGATCTGGAGAGTTTGGGGCCAGCCTTAGCTACATGGTAAAACCTCATCTCCTCCAAGTCAAAACTGAACAAATAAAAAGTATGTCTAAAAAATATTTCTATAAGGAATTATAGCCTTACTTATTGGTAACAATTATTTTTATATTTGCTTCTTTATATTCTTCTACAATTTGTAATTTTTTCTACAATGTGTTTAACAATATATTTTTTAAAAGATGATACTTTAAAGTATTTTTTTAAAGACAGGATCTCTATGCAGCCCTGGATGGCTTAGAACTCATGATGTAGACCAGGCTGGCTTTGAACTCGCATAGATCTGCCTGCCTCCACCTCCCAAGTGCTGGGATCAAAGGTAAACGCAACCAAGCCGGGTGCTGAGGCAGGTGAGCCTACCTGTATGATTTGGAGGCCATCTGGACTTACCTAGTGAGCTCCAGATTAGCCGAGGTTAGATAGAGACCCTCTCCCAAAGAAAAAAAGCAAAATGGAACAAGGCGCACACAACCACACCAGGCTGAAATACATTTTCAAGGGAAACTAAGACCTGTCTCTGGTCTAAAAAGGACAAAGCAAGTGTCTCAAACTTTAAATGTGTGCTGTCAATAAGAACTGGGAACCACTCTTGCCTTTAGAAAGCAGCTTCCGGAATTTCTGTGTGGCTGTCAGCTGCTGTTCAGCATTACTAGAGAAAACCATCTGAATCATATCTGCGGTGATCACATCTTCCTGAAACACAAAAATAAATTAGCATGCAACAATTTCTGCGTGAATATTAGTTACATTATCTGATGTCTATCCTGTCTCTGAAGTACCACGGAGCACAGCACAAACACAGTTTTGTAAACGATACCTCGGGAATGGGCACAGTGGAACTGATGTCTGGGTCCTGGATGGGACTCTCCAGCATACAGTCATCATTTCTGGGCAAAGAGACATTTCTACGTTTGAACAACTGCAACAAAGAGAAATTATTTTACAGACTGAGTTTTCCAAAACATTCACAGGATTCATATGAGTAAACAATTTTTATAATTAAAAATATTAAACAGGCATTTACGTTTTATAGGACTTGAAAAAGCACATATTTCTTTATTTGATTACTAACTGTTGAAGAATTTTTCTAAGAAAATTTTTACTATGGGCTGGAGAGATGGTTAAAAGTACAAATAGCTCTTGCAGAGCACCAGAGTGAGAGTCCCAGTACCAACGCTGGATTCCTAGTACCCAAGCTGGACAACTTATAACTATCTGTACCTCCAGTTCCAGGGCACCTGATACCTCTGGTTTCTATGGGCAACTGCACTCATGTGCATATATCCTCACACAGACATACACATATACACACAGTAAATAAAAAGAAATCTTAGAAAAGAGAAATATTGATTTAAAAAGCAAATCACACAGTATAAATAGCATGCTATAGAGTTACTATAGCCGATTAACAAGCAATAGGAAGCTGGGTGTGGTGATGCATGCCTGTATCCTAGCACCTGAGGTAGAGGTAGGAAAATCTAGAATTCAAGGTCATCCTCAGCTACAAGAAAATCTGAGGTCAGCCTGGACTACATGAGACACTGTCTAAAACAAAATAAAACAAAAAAGCAATAGGAGAAATTTTTCAGGAAAAATATTCCTGTACTTCTTAATAAAAATAGAAAGATAAAACAACCAAACAAAACCTCCTTATGCTTTGATGACTAAATAAATACAGCTCTTCTTCAGACTGTACACACTATTTTTAGTCAACAGGTTTTTTTGTTTGTTTGCTTGTTTGTTTTTTGTAAGTCCTGCAAGATACTGCAGACAGGAGCTGAAAAATCATAATTATTATATTTCTAAGCAGGCCTTCTTAAACTTTTTTGAATAGTTCTTTTCATATATCATTTTTAGTTTGTTATTGAAGGACTATTTACTTATTATTATTTGTTATTATAAGGACTACTTATAAATATCTCCAAATCTATAATGGAATGAAAAATGCTAAGAAGTACTCTTAAGTGACTTTATATTCTTTATGTTGCATACGCATAGTATAAATAGAGGCTATGAAATAGAGAAATATATTAGGAAATATAGAAAGCATAAAATGAAAACATAGAAAAATGACACTAATTACCTTAAGACTTATGAAATCCACAAATGCATATAATGTGTTTTCTGAGGGCAAATTCTATACTGAAAACTGGAGGTGATCTAAATGACTCAAGGTAAACATTTTTAGCAGCAGGAAGAAATACGGTAACAAAATGTTTATTAACACAAGAGGAAAATCACTCTAGTCAGTAACTAAACAAGTACAAAATTCTAATCAATGAATTTACAAATATTATTCCAGAGACTTAATTAAAGAACAGAGTTAGCAAATCAATTTTCTCAAACACTTAGCATTTGAAATTTTCTAAAATACAGCAATGATAATTAAACTTCCACATGAGGTACAGATTAGATGAATGGATGGACGGATTGGTTGCTGCTAAGCAACACTAAATATCTAAGAACTCCTACCTGTTCTTCCCTTTTTTGTTTTCGAAGTTGTATTCCTTCTTCTTCTCTTCGCCGTCTCATCTCTTGAGGATTTAAGGCTTTGTTCTTATAACTTTTCATTCTGTAGTTATCCTTCCCTGGACTAGCCATTGAATCTTAGGGGAAGAAAACAGATAAGGTTAACTCTCAAAACAATGTAAGAGGCTTAGTCTAGGCAGCTAAATTTAAGCTCACCGATTACATTAGACCAATAAAACCCACTTTGAAACTTACAGATTAAAAATACATTCTCTCACTCCTCTACATATTGGAGAAAAATGACCAAATATTTTAGTATTTATTTCTTACTCTTAGCACATTTCCTGATGCCTTAAACTTGAGACCCTAGCAACTTACTTTGAAAAGAGGTTTAGTCTGCTCACAGATCTGGAGGCCAGGAAGGTGCAGCCCTCCTTGTGATGGAGGCTAACTCATACAGAGCAGAGAAGCAGAAAGGCAACGGGCATTTGTAGAAGAGATAAGAACAAAGCTGCTGGCCCAAAGGGCTTCTATACTGCCAATGAAATTTGGACACAAATTTTGGCAGGAACAAATCACAGCTAAGCCTTAGAAATATTAACTGAGTAACAAATTTGGGTCTAAAAACACTGATCACCCTTATTTTATAGAGACCAAGACTGAATAGCTTTACCCTTTGTGGTATGTTAACATTTCTGAAGGACATACACCTTTCAATCACTGTCAGGAAACTCATGAATTGTCTGATAAAAGAAACTTCTGAATTATACTGCTGGCAGAATCAAGAAACAGCCAGTATTATACAGTCCCGTTTTCAATAGAATATGGTGTTAGCACCAATAAGCACACTTCAAGTGTTTATTGGAGTCTGGCTTCTTTCATTTAATTAAGACATTGCCAAGGTCATGGAGGTCATTGTGTTATGACTGTACTATCAGTTTTTAGTCCTCTATTATAATTAGTTCTTTTGAGTAATGACGTGTTTGTACATTTTATTTCTAAAGTTCTATTACAAATGTATTTTAAAATAACAACTGAAAGCCAAGTGTGGTGGCACATGCCTTTAATGTCAACACTTGGGAGACAGAGGCAGTTGGATCTCTGTCAGTTCAAGGCCAGCCTGATGATCTACATTGAGAGTTCTATGCCACAGAGATGTACACAGTGAGATCTTATCTCAAAAAAACAAAAAATATAAACATAAATATTTTAAAGCATAAATATGAAATGTTATATTTGAAATATACATCAGTTTCATATTCAGAAATTTATAAACCTTTTAGTATAGCAATATTATATTGATATATGATATGAACATTTTATGCTTATGTTAGAACCTATTCCGGGCTTACACATGAAGACTAAACAAACAGTAGTCTAAAGCAGTATTTCAATTATAAGTTAAATGTGACAGATACTTAGTGATTACTTAACACACTATTGTGAGAAGTTTGAAGAACATACCCAGGCCTGATCAGAAACTACTATAATCAGTTGCCTGGCAGTGGTGGTGCACACCTTTAATCCTAACACTAGGGAGGCAGAGGCAGGTGGATCTCTGAGTTCCAGACCAGGCTGGTCTATGGATAGAGTTCCAGGAAAGCCAAGGCTACACAGAGAGACCCTACCTGGAAAAACAAACAAACAAAAAAAAGTAAACAGAAAGGCTTTCATTTATCTGTCATCTCTAGTAAAAGACACTAATTAGTTTACAGTTTACACTAATTAGTTACAGCAATAAAGTACACTAAAATATATGCATTAAATCCTGTGAGAACACAGTAAGATACAGCAGTTAACGGTCCCTTAGGAAGCTCAGAGGGGCTGCACTGTTACTCTCTGTAAAAGGATGGAAAGGGATAAAAAGAACAAGCATTTCAAAGAGAAAGAATATATGAAGGAAGTCTGGCATAAACATAGAGCAGTAAGAAGTACAGTGTGCCTCAACAAAGGACTCAAGGGGAAAGAGACAGGAGATGAAGATATACACAAAAATCAAATACAGTTCCCACAATCCAGCTGAGGCATTCAACTTGATCCTATGGAACCGAACTAAAGAAACTAAGGGGAGAAAACAAGGGAAATCTCAATGAGCGCAGCTGCTGCTGATGTTAACTGTAGTTGTTGTAACAGATGAGTACTGACTTCAGGACACTGTTTTGAGCTATCCATGGTTGAAAAATACAGGTCAAACATAGAATAAGGGTCCTGACTTAATCATCCAATGTCATGGAGAGCCACAAAAAGAAAGGTGACCAGGAAAACTCTTCATAGTATTCACATTTCAGTGAAAAAGGGCAAAAGAAAAGGAAACCAAAAGAAACAGTACAGAGAAGAGAGTAAGAGAAAATAAGGGAGTGGGGTGAGTGCAACAAAGGGAGCCAGAAGTATCTGAGTGGTACTGACATTAATAACACACTCCTAAATATATTTTACTCTTTCATTGATTCATCAAGAAAACAAGCCAAGTACCAAACCAGGCATCAGATGTGGTAATCAGACATCCCTGGTAAAGACAGTAAAACAAAGCTCACTACTAATGGAGTTCAAACTAGAATATAATGGGCTAAGGACTCAAGAATGAGGGGAAAGGTTTGTTTGTGATTGGAGGTTTAGCTTAATGGTAAACTACAGGCTCAGAATATATGACACATTTATAGCTAGTAAAAACCCAGTTTTAACATATCTAGTATGTTTCAGCAGTTCATATATACCTATGTGGTGGTTTGAATGAGATTTGGTCCCCAGTTGGTGGAACTGTTTGGGAAGGATTAGGAGGAGGGGTGTCACTAGGGGCAGGCTTTGAGGTTTCAAAAGACTTGAACATTCGCAGTGTCTCTCTTCCTGCCTTGTGGCTGTCTCAAGATGTGAGTTCTCAGTTACTGTCCCAATGCCACGCTGTTGGCCTGCTGCCAAGCTCCTTGTCATGATGGTCATGAACTCTATCCCTCTGGAACTGTAAGGCCCAAATAAACTCTTCCTTCCTATAAACTGCCTTGGTAATGGTGTCTTATCACAGCAATAGAAAATTAACTAAGTCAACCTACAAACAGTAATTAGAAATTGTTAAATCAAAGTTAATTAATAGCAATGTATGCATTATTCTTCTCTATTTTATACATTAGGGTCCTTAGGCTGCAGAGATGCTCAGTAGTTAAGTGTGTATTGCTCTTACAGAGGACCCCAGATTGCTTGCAACACCCAAATCAGGCAGCTCACAACTCCCCATAACTTGAGCTCCATAGGAAGCCAATGCCTCTGGCACCTGCACTCACATACCCATACCCGGGATAAATAATTTAAAATAATAAAAATAAATTTAAAGGAAAACGTATCTTTAAAAATCTCTCTAATTGCACTAACAGCTTAGGCTTATGTAGAAAAACAAAGGGGAAAAAACTAGTTTCTGAAATAACTCAACATTAGTTACTATAATACTCTATTTGTAGAAATCTTTTAAAATTTTCTCAACTACATACTGGCATTTTCTAGATTGCTGGCATTTAAAGATTTTTGAACACACATTTTTTATGTATGTGGAATGTATCTCCATCTTCAATATTTATTTATTTATTTGTGTATGTGTATGCTCATATGTGTCAATACCAGAAGTCAGCCTTAGGTTTTGTTCCTTAGGTGTCATCCACTTTTTAGGACAAGGACCTGTGGCTTGTTATTTATGCTGGCCCTCAGGGAGCTCCATGGACCTACCTGTCTCAACCCTAGCAATGGGATCACAAAAGTGATCCATGGTTGCTTTATTTTTAAAGACAGGGTCTCTCTTTGTAGCCCTGGCTGTCCTTGAACTCACAGAGATATGCCTAGCTCTGCCTCTCTCTCAAGTGCGGGGATAAAAGGCATGCACCATGTCCAGCCCAAGTGCTGCCTTTTACATGGGTGTTGAGGATTAAAAGGTCCTCATACTTACCTAGCTACCTCCCCAGCCTTTTCAATACTTGTAGCAGACTTTCTTGGACCACCAGCCCCCAAATCATCACACAGAGACTTACCATTAATTATGAACGCTTGGCCTTAGTCTGGGCTTGTTTCTAGCTAGCTTTTTTAATAATCTATGTGCTGCCCTGAGGCTCATCTACATACTGTCCTTCCTGCTTTCCTGCTTCCTCCAGCTGCCTGACCCCCCCTCCCCTTTTCTTCCTGCCTGCCAGCCCCACCTGTCCCTGCTCTGCCTAGCTGCTGGCCATTCAGCTCTTTATTAGACCAATCAGGTGCCTTAAGCAGACAAGGTAAAACAACAACACATCTTTACATAGTTAAAACAAATGCAGCGTAAACAAATGCAGCGTAAACAAATGCAACACACCTTTATATAGTTAAACAATTATTCTGCAACACAAGCAAATGCACCACATTTTTACATAAACAAATATTCTATTCACAACAAATATTTATCTTCATACATGCATTACTATCCTAATTATTATCCCATTGTGAAAATTACAAAACTAGCCATTTTCTTCAAGGATTCAACTTAAAATGTAAACGAATAGGAGTTCTAATCTTACTTCTTACATTTGTTTGGGTCACTTTGGGCCCTTCTCCACCACACTTTTGCATTCTAGATGCTTCTTAGATTATTAACAAATTTATAATACAAATAAAATGTAGCTCCAAGAACACATACATTATTTTCTTTCTTCATTGATACTTTCTGTATCTTTGCCTTCTTTACTGTGTTATCTCACCCAAAGAAATCTAATTAGATGGAAAATAGTTTTTTAAGGACTGAAATTCTAAGGCTTGAATTTCACAAAAATTTTTTGAAATAAAAGAAATGCTATTCAGACATCTGAAAATTGCCGAACTGGGTTTTCTTTCTTTCTTTCTTTCTTTCTTTCTTTCTTTCTTTCTTTCTTTTTCTTTCTTTCTTTCTTTTCCATTCATAAACTTATTTTTATCCACTTCTTACAAAAACCACACTGGAAGTTAAGCACATCATTGGAAGCTGAACTTCCAAAGGTCTTTGTTTTCCTGATATTTGTTAATGCAATTTCATTTTTCTGTGCTTGGACACCTCGTTAGAAAATGACAAGCCCGAACAGGGAGGAGAGTGCCAACTCTGAGCCCCCACGACCAAACAGTACTTCGGTGTGAAGCAAAGTTTCCTGCCTGCCTTTAGTAACCCTTTCTCCTACAAAACACTAGCCATTATTGAGAACTGAAATTGGGAGCCAAGTCAAAAATCCTCTTGTCTTTTCCCCTTGTTTTTGTTTTTGTTTTGATGCGTAGAAAAGGCTCAAGTGTAAATGTCATAGCAGACATCTCGCTACGCCCTCTCCTAGCTTCCAAATCTCTCCATCTATGATGCATTACATTTTCATCTTGAAACAGGGACGCCAGCTGACAGAGAGAGAAGCATGGAGCCCAGAGTGGCTGGCTTTGGGGCTGAAGGCTTAGAGCCACCTGCTGGGGTGCAGCACGGAGGGTCCCCACGCCGTCCTGTCCCTCCCGCAAGGCGGTGTGGCGTGTCCTTACGGTGACGGCCGGCCGTGGCACACGGGGACCGAGCGGCAGGGCGGGGGCCGGGCGGCGGCGGCGGGGCAGCGCGATCGCGGCCACGCCCCCAAAGCGGCGGCCCTCGGGGGACCCGGCCAGGCGCGGGTCGCCGTCCCCGAGCCCTGCCTGCTCAGCCCCGCGCTCGCGCGGCCTGCGTCGCTCACACTTACCCATGCACGCCGTCCCCTCCCGGGCCCCGACCTGCAGTCTCCCGCGGTGACCACGGTTGCCGACGGCACAAGGGTGGACGCCCCGCCTGGGCCGCGGCTCGCAGCGATCGGCTAAGCCACCCAAGATGGCCGCCTCCAGCGCCCCCTTCCCCAGACCCGGCTTCCCAGAAGCCCTTGCTCTCGACGGCCGTGGCGGAGGGGGCGTGGCAGCCAGCCTGGTGACGGAGGGGGCGTGGCGACCAGCCTGGTGGCGGAGGGGGCGTGGCAGCCAGCCTGGTGACGAGGGGGCGTGGCGGCAGCCTGGTGACGAGGGGGCGTGGCGGCCAGCCTGGTGGCGGAGGGGGCGTGGCGGCAGCCTGGGGCGGAGGGGGGTGGGACCAGCTGGTGGCGGGGGGCGTGGCAGCCAGCTGGTGACGAAGGGGGCGTGGCGGCCAGCCTGGCGGCGGAGGGGGCGTGGCGGCCAGCCTGGTGGCGGAGGGGGCGTGGCGGCCAGCCTGGTGGCGGAGGGGGCGTGGCGGCCAGCCTGGTGGCGGAGGGGGCGTGGCAGTCAGCTTAGTGGCGGAGGGGGCGTGGCCGCTCAGCTGGTGGAAGGACCGCACCCTGCAGCTCGCTCTCTGAGGGAGCAGCTGCTGTTGACCCTTAGGTTGTAGCAGCCTGTCAAGAGTGTCACTAGTCAGCTCTCTTGTGTCCGTTGGTTCAGCTACCTCTCCATCCTAGACTATTATTTTGAGAGTGCTGGGTAGACCCAAGAACCGAATTACTGTCCGGGATCTAGCACCGGAAGTGGTTTTTAAAAAGCAAAACAAAAACTCAAGGCTCATGAAAGGTCACATGCAGCCTTTTGCCTTCTTCAGCTTTACAAACGTCTGGCGATGTGCTTGTGCGTGTGCGTATGTAGCTTAAGAAATAATCTTTCTTTCTTTCTTTTTGGTTTTTTCTAGACAGGGTTTCTCTGTGTAGCTTTGCGCCTTTCCTGGGACTCACTCTGTAGCCCAGGCTGGCCTCGAACTCACAGAGATCCTCCTGCCTCTGCCTCCTGAGTGCTGGGATTAAAGGCGTGTGCCACCACCGCCCGGCCAAGAAATAGTCTTTCGAATTTAATCATGGGGTAGGTCTTGCTGTGTAGCCCTGGCTGGCTATCATGTAGCTCAGAAATAGTCTCCTACCCTCCTACAAGTCTCCTGCTTCGGCCTCTTGAATGCTTCTTTCCAGTTTTGAATTTGCCATTCTTTTATAATTTTCTATAACACCTGAAGGTTTTCCACAAATGTCATTTCCTATCAATGCAAGAATCAACTCCAGATGAAGTACTCTAAATTAAAGCAAACTCTCACGAGCCCCATAATCCACCCTGAAGAGCTACAAGCAGTAGTGGAGGAGGCCGACTAAGGCCCACGTGTAACGCTAAACTCTGAATATGCAAGGTAAATAGCATGGTTCCTGCCACGAAGAAGTTTTCAATGTACTAGAGTAGCTAAATCTTTCAATGTACTAGAGTAGCTAAATCGGTTATGTCTGGTAACTGAAATATGAAGAGATACAAAGTGATTCTTTGATTGTCCATATGTGTAACCGAGAAGGGAAGTGTAACAAAAGGAACCAGGATAAGACTTTTCAAATATTAATACGACGAGCAGCCTGTCTGGCCAAGCATGAACGAACACATTCTAAAGATACACTTGCATCCTTTGCCTACCAGACTATTAGAAGTATAATCCCACAAAATTAAATTTTCTCCGGAAATCTCCGGTTAGGCAAAGGGATGGCTGACGCGGGTGGGGCAGCCAGGGAGGAACCTGTGTCTTGAAAGAGTCACAACTTGTCAGATCACCTTGCAGGACAGACTTGGAAACAATGGTGGAAAAAGAAATGTGCCATGGCCGGCGGACTGATGAGTCATGAGTACTTCTGGCCTTGTCTTTAAATACTACCTCAAGATCCCAGAGATGGACTTGAGAGGTTGCCGGATCTCTTTGTCTCCCTTCCCAATATGGCCACATCGAATAGATCCCCCTTTCATGCTTGTCATTATTTATTTGGCTCTTTTAATCAACTTACTGAGAATAGGAGGCCAGATCTAGGTGCTGGGGTGTAAGCTGCGATCCTCAGTCTGGTAACCGTAATCTCAATTCCTCTTCACATTTCTTTCTTTCCTGCCTCATTTAGGTAGATGGAGATTGCTGTTGAATTCCATGCTTTCCACTTTCTTTGTTTTGCTTCTTTTCTTATTCCTGCTTTTTTTTTAAAAAAAAAAAATGAGAGATGGTATTTGGCAAAATGGTCTCCTACTTTATTTCCTTCAGAATTAATTTCCACCTTTTGTCTTTTACTCCTTTGTGTAGCTCTTATTCGCTAGGAAAACTCAACTTGTTGTCTAATTTGGTACTTTTAAAATTTTTTGTACTTTCTGATTTTCCATCTCTTCTTTTGTTCTATTTCCTGAGAAACTTCCTGTTGTATCCTTTAAATTCCCACTGATAGATACACTTAAAGCTTGTGATAGTACTTTTTAATCCCAAGAGGTGCTTGTGTTTTTAAATTAAGAATTAAGTATATTTTTATTGTCGCTTAGAGGATATTGTGGTTTTAACTTCTACCTTTATTCTTATGCTGTGTTTCTTCAGACCTAACTTTAAAAATATTGTTTTGAGGCCAGGTGAGGTGATGATGCACACCTTTAATCTCAGCACTTGGGAAGCTGAGGTAGGTGGAAGTCTGTGAGTTGGAGGCCATTGGGGTCTATATAGCAACTTTAAAATCAGTCAGGACTATACAGTGTGACCACCTGATGAATCAGCTGACTTCCATCTTAGGCTTGAAAGCTATCTGATAGTGAAGACTGATGGACTAGCTTGTCTCCATCTTAACATTAGAAGCCATCTTGTTACAAGATCAAAATAAGTTACTCCTGTTTTCTGTAAAATTTGGGTTTGATCATGCCTTGACTTATTTTCTGGAATTTGATATATTCCACACCCTATACCTTAACCTCCACCCTGATAAGATGTTCTGCCAAGTTTCTACATAACCAAAATTCCTCTGGAAATCTCCCAGCCTGTGAACTGCCCCCACCACCCATCTTTCAGGTTTGGGGGCTATATAAACCTTCTCCTGTGTTCAATGCTATTTTCTCAAACCTTGCTTTAGGGAAACAGCCCTCCCTGTCTGACAGAAAATAAAGCTTGCATAATTTGACCAAAGAATTTGGGTAATGTTCTTTACTCCCATTTGGTGGAATTTATAAGACAAAGTAGGTTAATTCTTGTCTATGATTAAACTTTTGTTTCTCAAGAATTGAGCTATGCCCCACCTGTAACCTTAAATACAAATAGTTCTTTACCTGCTGGCTGTTCCAGGAAACAGCAACCATGTCTTTGTTTCAAAAGTTATTATGACCATCCTTACAACTATACCTTTGTTTCAAAAGGTTATTATAACTACCTGTTGTTATTACTTCCTTGTTATGACCACTTTGTTATGTTCTGCTTTATAACCCTGCCTATTTGCCTGCCAAATCCCCTATTTGGAACTCCCCTACCTGCCGTGGAACAGTCCTTTTCTAAACTATGAATATGTATTACTCTCATTTGCTAATAAAAAGCTGATTGGCTGATAGCTGAGCAGGAAGAGACTGAATTTGAGAGCCAGACTAGGAGAATTCTGGGAGGAGGAAGGATAGAGTCAGAGAGAGGCTGGCAAATGCAGAGAGGCAAGATGAGAATTCTGTTTTGAAAAAAGGTACCAAGCCACATGGCTAAACACAGACAAGAATTATGGGTTAATTTAAGTGTAAGAGCTAGTTAGTAATAAGCCTCAGCTATTGACTGAGCATTTATAATTAATATAAGCCTCTGTGTGGTAATTTGGAAAGCGGCTGTCGGGTATTTGGGAACAGGCAGTCAAGAAAGGAAACGTCCATCTACACCTACCCCTGAGTTATAAAATCTCTTATCTTCCCCACATTCAATGCTGACCTCTTGAACCTCACCTTAGGGGGAGCCAGGTTGTATTTATGAATTTTAAAAGGTTGCTTTAATTAATTTGGTCATGTGATTTGGGTCAGTGGTCTTTCTCCTCCAATCTTTGGGATTAACACACCCTGACTCAAATATGTATATGTTCCATCCTACCTGATTTTGGCTCTACTCAATGGCCTGGTGATCCTTGAAAATAGACTCTTGAAGGATTAACGGCCTAAATCAAAGAGCCTCAGATGAGCTAAGAAACTCCTGACTCAGTATAGGAATAAGAACACCTGCCTGACAAGATAGTCAACACAGTAATGACAACATCAGTTAGGAGCTGGGAGACTCTTGACGAGAAAGTCAATATGTGATCAGAACTGACATTATTCTGTAGATGGATTTTTCTTTGGGCCACCAGCTCACAAAAAGTGACATGGAGACTTTTTATTAATTATGAAAGCTGGCTGATAGCTTAGGCTTGTTTCTAACTAACTCTTATAACTTAAATTAACCAATTTATTAATTTACTTTCTGCCTCATGGCTCTCTTACCTCATCTCCATATTGCCAATCCTGCTTGCTCTGTTTCCTTGATGTCTCGTCTCCACCTTCTTCTTCCAAGCATCCTCTATGCCTGGGAAACCTGCCTAACTATCAGCCACTCAGGTTTTTAATTAAACCAACCACAGTGACACATCTTCACACAGTGTAAAGGAATATTCCACAACATTATTCCATTATTCGACTGGCATTATTTAGCCCTAAGACTACAAAGAATATATCTACAGATAAAATTTTTCACCCCAAAGTTTTCCTTTTCTGCCCTATAAAACCCCAAGCCTCCTGTGCCTGGGTGTACATCTTCAACTTCTGCAAAGAGACTCCTTGCCTTTCATTGTCCCAGGGAAGGACATCTGCTTCAGTAAAGGTCAGTCTCCTCTTTGATTTTCCCATTGCCTCCATCAATCCTGATCTAACAACTCATATTTATGAATAAGACACTGAAGTACCTGTATACTTATTGTAAGAAAGCACACACCAGATAGGCTTCTTTGCGCATCAGCTGATGCCTTCTCCACCAGGTAACACAAGGAGAGGGCTGACTTTCGTCAGGCAATAGTCTGTCCCTCCCTCTTTCTCTCCCCCATCTCCTTTCCCCCTCCTCTTTATCCCTTATCATTTCTCAAGGGAGGAATTTTCAATCTCTTGCCTTGGAAACACACACCAGGCCTCGGGATGAGATAAGATAAAAACAGTTTTAAGGGATTCACTGTTAGCCAGAACCATGGCATTTCATAAAGTTCCTCTGTAGCAGGCTTCCTTTTGGGGCCACCAACCAACTCCCAAATAATGATACAGAGACTTATTATTAGTTATGAATGCTGGGCCTTAGCCTATACGTGTTCCACTAGCTCTTATTACTTAAATTAAGTAATGTGATTCTCTTTATCTACATTTTGCCTTGGGGCTTTTTTATCTTTCTTTCATTCTGTATGTCCTACTCCTTGTTTGGCTGGCTGGCAGCTGCTTCTCTTTCTCCCTTGTTCTCTTATCCCTTCTCTCTCCTCAAGAGCCTAGATTCCTCCTCCCATTTATTCTCTCTGCTCGCCAGCCCTGCCTATCCCTCTACTACCTAGCTATTGACCGTTCAGAATTTTATTAAACCAATCAGGTGCCTTAGGCAGGCAAAGTGAAACAGCAACACATCTTTACATCATCAAACAAATGCAGCATAAACAAATGTAGCACACCCTTTCCTAGTTAAAGTAATATTCCACAACATTCCTCCACTTTGCTTGAACTGTGGTATTCTCAAAACTAAAGTAATTTGGTGTGCAGAACTCAAGCAGCATGTTTCTCTAGATTCCTGCCATCCCTGTTCTATGAACTCAGAACAGTGTCTATCCAGGAGAAATGTTTGTGCTCCACCTGCCATTCTCTTAACTGACATCCTGGTTAGTTTTACGTCAACTTGACACAAGCTAGAGTCATTGGGAAAGAGGGAGCCTTAATTGAGAAAATGCCCCCACCAGATTGGCCTGTCAGCAAGCCTGTGAGGCATTAGGCATTTTCTTGATTAATGATTGAAGAGGGGGTGGAGTGGGTGGGGGCTGGAATGGGGTGGTGTCCCAGGATGGGGCGGTGTCTTGGCCTATTGTGGGTGGTGCCATCCCTGGGCAGGTGGTCCTTAATTATACAAGAAAGCAAGTTGAGCAAGCCATGAAGAACCATAAGCAGGGAGCCAGGCGATGGTGGCGCAAGCCTTTAATCCCAGCACTTGGGAGGCAGAGCCAGGCGGATCTCTGTGAGTTCAAGGCCAGCCTGGTCTACAGAGTGAGATCCAGGACAGGCACCAAAACTACACAGAGAAACCCTGTCTCAAAAAACCACAAATAAACAAACAAACAAACAAAAAAAAAAAACATGAGCAGAACTCCAAAGTTTCTGCTTCTGTTCCTGCCTCTGACCCCAATCAGAGATGGAATATGACATGAGAGCTATAAGCTGAAATAAACTTTTTCCTCAAAGTTGCTTTTTTTCGTGGTGGTCTTTTTTTTTCTCTCTCACAGCAATAGAAACCTTAATAAAACAACTCACCTACCCTAGAAATAGCCAACCGTGGGTTAAGAGAAAACTTTTAAAATCTCCTTCCCACCATCCTTTCCTTGAGTCCTCTAAGGACTCCCATTCTGGCACAAGGACCTGAGCTCTCCTCAGAGTACTTCTGCAGCCGCCTGCTGTCTATGGCATTAAGAACTCAGTATATTTCTTATCCCAATGGGCAGTTGACCTCAGAGTCCTCCTTGAACCCTGAACAGAAAACCTTTAGTTCATAGTTCAATATTTGCCTTTTTCTACTTCCTATTTTCAACTCAACACCCTGACACCAGCCTTATCCATTGCTGGGTTCATTGCCTCTATGGGTTATTTTCTTCACGAACAAAACCTGTCTTGGAGCGAAAGATGAGTCACGTCAGAAGCCAGTGATGGGGAAATCTGGAGGCAGAGTTTTAGCGACCCCTTGTTAAGGCATTCCACAAAGTTTGGTTTTATTCACATGCATTAGCCTTTTGATTAAAACGATATTAGTCCTAGTGATCTGAATGCATGTGCCTTTAGTCAAAGCCTACATCAAAAGAAATAAACCAATAGCTTCTCTTCAAATAGCACGTTTCTGAACTTCTTTTCCCTTTCTTCTTTTCTAATCTTTCTTTCTTTTCTTTCTTCCTTTCTTCCTTCCTTCCTTTCTCTCTCTCTCTCTCTCTCTCTCTCTCTCTCTCTCTCTCTCTCTCTCTCTCTCCCTATCTCTTCCCTTTCTTTTTTTTTTTGGAACATTTTAAAAAATATTTTTTAAAAGATTTATTATGCAGTGTTCTGCCTGTATGTATACCTGCATGCCAGAAGAGGGCACCAGATCTCATTGTAGATGGTTGTAAACCACCATGTGGTTGCTGGGAATTGAACTCAGGACCTCTGGAAGGACAGCCAGTGCTCTTAACCTCTGAGCCATCTCACCAGCCCAAACATTTTTTTCTTTTAGTTTTGTTTTTCAATACACCCCGACCAGTTTTCTCTCCCTTCATGCCTCCCATCCCCCTTCCCCCCCACTCCACTTCCCTTCTTCTCTAGATCCACTCCATTTCCCTTAAGGGAGGAATTGGCCTCCCAGGATATCAGCTGAATAAGGCACAAGATACAATAAGATTAGGTACAAACCCTCATATCAAAGCTGGGCAAAGCAGCCCAGTGGGAGGAAAAGAGTCCCAAGAGAGGGCAAAAAAAAAAAAAAAAAAAAAAAAAATCAGGGACACCCCATTCCCACTGTCAGGAGTCCCCAAAAAACACCAAGCCAACAACCGTAACACACGCAGAGGACCTAGTACAGACCCATGCAGGCTCCGTGATCGCTGCTTCAGTCTCCATGGGCCTCATGAGCCCTGCTTAGTTGATTCCGTGGGCAGTGTTCTCCTGGTGTCCTCAACCCCTCTGGTTCCTACAATCGCCCCCTCCCCCTTCTGTGGGTTCTCCTAGCTTCTAGGGGAGGGACCTGATGAAGATCTCCAACTGGGGCTCTCTCCACTTAGTGCTTGTCTGTGGGTCTCTGCATCTGCTTCCATCAGCTGCCAACAGAGGCTTCCCTGATGATGATTGGGCTAGGCACCAATCTATGATTATAGCAGAATATCATAGGAATCATTTTATCGATTCTGGCCTCCTCCTCCTCTATTCTAGGTCTCTGGGCTCTCCAGGTCTTGGGCTATCCAGCTTCCAGTTTCTAGTCATCCAGGCAGTGTGGGGCAGAGGTTCCCTCTCCTGGTATGGGACTCAAATTAGACCAGTCATTGTTTAACCACTCCCACAAATTCTGTGCCTCTATTGCCCCAGCACAAATTATAGGCAGGATAGAAGGATTTGTTTCTAGGTTGGTGTCCCAAAATTGGAAGCCTTGCCTGGTTACAGAAGATGACCTGTACACCTTTCTTCATTAACCAAACCTGTCTTGGAGGGAAAGAGGAGTCACGTGGGAAGCTGGTGATGGAGGAAATCTGGAGGCGGAGTTTTAGCGACCCCTTGTTTAGACATTTCACGAAGTTTCCTTTCATTCAGTCCTTCAAGTTCTTTTCCGGAAGTTTTCTGAATATTTTTTTGTACCTCTGGAGAATTGACTTTTTTGTTGACCTCCTCAGCTAATTGCTATTAATCTGCTCGTTTTCTAGCTTTCAGTGTTCTGTAAGAATATCATTTGCTCTTATAATGACTTCTGCCCTTTCATTCTCCTTTAGTAGATTCAGAGAATCAAAAAATATATTTTGCTCCTTGTACCACATTTAACCATACCCCCATTATTTAAAAATATCATACTCATCAGATTATGTCACTTAAATACTCTAGTAGCTTCCTCAGAGGTATTAAGTGAGTTGAAGACCCTGAAGCTCTAAGCTTATTTTGTAATCCAGTGGTTCTCAACCTTCCTAATGCTGCAACCTTTTAATATAGTTCCTAATGTTATGGTGACCCCCAACCATAAAATTATTTTCGCTGCTACTTCATAACTGTAATTTTGCTAATATTACGAATCGTAATGTTAATAACTGTTTTCAGGCCACCCTGTGAAAGGGTCCTTCGACTCCTGCTAAATGGGTCCCGACCTACAAGTTGAGAACCACTGTAGTAATCACTCTGCTAACACGTTATGATTTAGTCACAAAACATCCCTGTTGCTCCAGGCTAAGGCTTCTTTCTTGTTAGTTTCCCTCTGTTCATCAGGATATCCACCTCGTTAAACAGAATTTGCCCTAACATCTGTAACTCTGTAAGCAGACTTCCTAACATTAATACGGTCTCTCTAAAAGGAGAACACCTTATGAGGAGACTTCCTGACAACAGCAACCTCTGTAACTCGGTTTTATTTTCTTTGTAACATTTACGGTGTCCATTTGTTTTTCTTGTCTCTGCCTCAGCAGACTATCCTGTGTTTTGTGTATTTTAGTTAGCAGGGAGCCTCCAGGTACAAACAACACTTCTTGTGGGAACTCTGGGGAGACTGTCACTACAAGGAACAGGCAAACTTTGTAATCCGGACGAAGGAACCTGCCTTAATTAGCCTGCAGAGCATAATTGAGAGGCTGACACTAGACGATATGTAAATAGAAACACGTGTTTGCCCTAGGATCCGACGTATCCATTTACTCAGATTTCAAAAATCTCTGAACCTAGTTTTTCTTTTTAGCAAATCAGCCGTGGAAACTGCGGCGGGAGGCTGGGAGGGACCAGGGATGCTCTAGCAGAGGATGCCAAAAAAAAAAAAAAAAAAAAAAAAAAACCTCACCGCGGGTCCCAGAATGCATCGCCACGCAGACGGATCTGGAGAGGGGCATGCTGGGATCTCCTTCCCGGCGACGGAGGAAGGGCTGTTGTGCATGCGGTACTGCGGGGGGCTCTCGCAGGCCCGGGGTCCCTTTCGGTTCGCGGTGGGGCGGAGTCCCGGGAGGCCGGGCCCGCGGCGCTCGGGCGGGCTGTGCGGGCCGCGGCGCCGGGCAGCTCCGGCGGCAGGGAGGGGCGGCGGTGCAGCCGAGGGTCCCCGTCCACAGGCCCGCCCTGGGGAGCCGCAGATCCGGTTCCCTGAGCCCGGTGGGACGTTGGCGCGGAACTTTGTCAGATTCGGGCCTGACCGCCTTCGCCACCGAGTACCCAGGCTAGCCCCTCCGTCAGCCTGGGCCTATCTCCCTCCCAGCGTATCCTTTATCTGGCGTGCCCCAGCCTCTGTAAGAAACGAAACTGGGTGCCCAGAGAACTGACTTCCTTCTAGAATCAGACACTTATTTTTGCTTGTCTGGAGAGAAAAGAAGAGAAAAATGTAGAGAGATTTGTAAAGCTGAATTTAGATGAAGGGGATAATTGTCCTTCTTTTTCTGTTCTGGGATTAAATACTTGACAGCTAGGTGATCGTCTGGTTAGGAAAAGTGGCGTGGTTGCTTGAAAGGTTTGTTTGGTTTGGCTTTTTTTAGACACCTTCCTATAAGTAGTCAGCATTCCATTAGTCCATCAAATCCAAAGTCTCGGGACGCGTTGGACTTCAGAGGACTTCAGAGGACTAAGCTGTTACCTAACATAATGAAACCAGCGTGTGTAACCCAGTTGGCTAGATTCGGGGAGTAAGTGCTGTTTTCCCACAGCCTTCCAGCTTTTACCTTTGGACTCTGCAGTGTGTGTTTGCCTTCCATTACTTTCTGGCTTTCGTGACCTGTCTGATCCAGGGTTTCCATGTATGTAAAGTGATACATGTAGAACGGTAGCAGTAGTGTTCAGTGTTGCCATATGTAAAGCTCTGAAATGTTACTAAGGTGCATTTACCCTCCTCATAATACTGCATGCAAGTAAGTATGTTGATCAGTAGTAGACTGTTGTTTTCTTTTAACCTTATCTTGCATGGACAAACTAATAAATAAATGTACTTTTTTGCTACTTCTTGGACCAAACACTTTTGAGTTTTCGTTGCGTGAGATGGAGTCTCACTATGCAACGCTGACTGGTTTGGAATTCTCACTGTGTAGACCAGGCTGGTCTCTAAGAACGGAGGTCCACCTGCCTCTGCCTTGGGAGTGCGGGGATTAAAGACGTGCATCACCATGCTCTATTGAAATGTTTTATTCATTTTTTTTTTTAAATTTTACTATTACCTTTGATATCTTGAAATTCAGGCACAGGTTGAATAAATATCCTTTTCCTAAAATTTTTGGAAACACGAGGCTAAACACAAAATTTACGTATGTGTCATGTATATCTCGTGTTTCCATGTATATTTGTTTATACATGTATATTTATATTTTCAGCATGCCTGTGTTTTGACTGTCATCCCTCACATGCGATCAGGCCTAGATCCACTCGTGATGTCGTGTCAGAGCTCAGAAGTTTTGGATTTTGGAGCACTTGGAGTTTGGATTTTTGGATCAGAGATGCTTAACCTGTAGTGAGGTTTTGGTTGAGACTTATAAGTAACTGTGTGCATTTAAGGAATGATAAGTATTCTTTGCCAAAGCTAAACACAGCTCCAAACACTCCAAGAGTCCCAAGTCATTTTATGAAACGTGCTTTTCTTCAGCTCTTACTGTCAGACTTAGGACTTTGTTTCATGTCTAGGTGCATGTCCCCACCATGCTCTCCTGTGACATATGTGGAGAAACAGTGACCTCAGAACCAGATATGAAGGCCCACCTCATGGTTCACATGGAAAACGAAGTTATATGTCCGTTTTGCAAGTTGTCAGGTGTGAACTACGATGAAATGTGTTTTCATATTGAAACTGCTCATTTTGAGCAGAATACACCGGACAGAAACTTTGAGAAGCTACATGCAAGACAGTATGAAAATCCAGACAGTAAGAGTACCACCCTGCAGAGTGCAATGGAAGTGAGTTCAAGTATTCATTCAGCCTGTGCGTCCAATTTTCCAAAATACTCACCTCAAAGCCTTCCTAGAGATGGGATTTTAAAACATGAAGCTTTTCATACAGAGAGCATAACTGAATCTAGAAAGTCCCCGAAAAGCCCAGAGAAGCAGTCTGGATTGTCTGTGGTACAAGGACCAATTTACGGGACAACGTACAGTCTCCCTGAATGTCCATTTTGTGGAAAAATAGAGGAGCGTAGTCAAGATATGGAGATGCACGTGAAGACAAAGCACGCCAGTCTCTTAGAACCTCCATTAGAAGGTAAAGTGTTCAACTTACTTAAATTATTATAAAAACAATAGTCTCACTTTAATCTGTGGTATCAAGTTGGCTTGTTCATTGTTACAAATGTGCTTTTAAGATTCAATTTCCGACGTATCTTATTCAGTTGCCTTGAAATATATTCTCGGTAGTAATCCTTGACTTAAGCTGTTGTCCACCCCTATGGCTTACCCTGTTAATTTTTGCAGGATTTACATTTTAGATGTGTTTGCTTTCCATCTGTTTCCTACAGTGGTATTTTTTCACTCTGAGATAATAAAGGTATCCACTTATATTCTCATTTCTCATACTTTTATTTCATTTGAATTATGTATATGTTGTGTGTACTAGTGTATATTGTGAGAGCTTGGAATCTAAAACTTTCCTATAGTGATTCATAGTAATTTTTAAGTTATTACATCTGTATGAGTCCATTTCTGGTCTTCCAGCTCCTATTTGCTTAGCTATTCCTTACTACTCGACTACGTCAATAACTATCATTTTGTAACCTGTCATTGATATCAGAGAGGACAGTTCTTTTTATTATTTCCTTAGGCATTCTCATTTTATTTTAAGATTTTTATTATTGTTGTGTATGTCTGTGTCTGTCTCTCTCTCTGTATGTATATGTGTCTCTGTGTCTGTGTGTCTGTGCATCCATGTGCAGGTGCCTCTGGAGTCCAGAAGAGGGAACTAGAGTTATAACTGGTTTTGAGCTCCGCAATGTGGTTGCTGGGGACTGACTCTTGCTCTTTTGGAAGAGCAACAAGTGCTCTTAACTGCTGAGGCATCTCTCCAACCCTTCATTACTTATTTATTCACTTAATTTTTAGGACCATTTTATTAAATTCCCTGAAAATTATGTTGAACTGTTGTTCGATGTTAAGTCATAGTCCATGTTCACATTAATCCAGGTCATCACGTCTATCCCTCCATAAAGACGTCTCACTTTCTTCATTGTACGTGCTCTTTTATTTAATTCACTTTTGCAAATTTATAGACGCATTGTCAATCTATCGGTGCACTGATTCTCACCTAGGAAGTGTGAGTGAAAAAGAGCCCGGTTGTCATTGGTAGAACAGAAGAAGTCAGAGTGGTGAGGTAGAAGGAGAGGTAAGTAGAAGAGGGACATCTGAGAAGACTTCAGACGTTAGCAGATACCGGCGGTGTTGATAACAAGGATGTCAGTTATGCTGTTGTGGGGCTAAACTGGAGTAAAGGAAAAGATTAGTCCGGGTGAAGATCAGGGCCCACTCCTGTTCATACTGAAGTTAAGAGGCAGGGCAAGATACTTGTCTAGGGCTGACATTTTCAGAAAATGAAACTGAGTAGTTATTGCTTAAGAAAAGATTAGCTACTGAAAGTTTATAGTTCTATAGTCTGGAAACAGACTGGCAAAGCAGTGCAGCTTTTGAAGAAGGAAAAAACACTGGTTTGAAAGGGAGCGGAGGAGACGTGTTTTTTACTTCTAGGACTGTGGTGATTATATTGTGTACCCTAATAAACTTGCCTGAAGATCAGAGGACAGAGCCAGCCACTAGATTATGCATAGAGGCCAGACAGTGGTAGCACACACCCTTAATCCCATCATTCAGAGGCAGAGCTCCATCTGGATCTCTTGAGTTCAAGGCCACACTGGAAACAGAACCAGGTGGTGGTGGCACATATCTTTAATCCCAGTACTGGGAAGCACACACGCCTTCAATCCCAGGAAGTAGAAGCAGGGCAGAGAAAGGTATATAAGGTGAGAGGAAGCAGGAACTAAAGCAGTTCATCTGAGACCCTTTCGGGTGAGAACTCAGAGGCTTTCAGTCTGAGGATTCCTGGAAACAGGATCGGCTGAGGAGTTGCGAGGTGAGGTTGGCTGTGGTTTGCTCTGCTTCTCTGATCTTTCAGCTTTCACCCCAATATCTGGCTCCGGGTTTTTTATTTAAAGACCATTTAAGATTCGAACAACATAGGACCATGAAATAGAAAGCCCTTTTGTTAGAGAAGGAGGCCCACCATTCTCATTAATAACCGGTTAATACAGAAAATGAAGTGAAGATCCAGAGAACACTTGGGGCGACAGAACAGCTGGCCGGCTGGTGGCATGCTATGATTTCTGTGGCTTGAGACAGGAGGAAGTGGGAATGAGAAAGGCTGATAGCTTTCATCTGCGTAATTGAAAAGAGTGCCAGTGGTTAAGGACCGCGAAGACCCAGATGCTGGCTGATTAGAATTGAGTCATTGCTAGTGTTGGTGCTCTGTCAGTCCATTGAATAGTGATGGCTGACACATGAGACTAAGACTTCTGGTGGCAAACCTTTCTAACACGGTGACCCTTGAATATAGTTCCTCATGTTGTGCTGACCGCCAACCATAGAATTACTTTGTTTGCTACTTTATAACTGTAATTTTGCTACTGTTATGAGCCAAAATGTAAATATATGATATGCATAATGCAACCCCCAAGGGGGTCCTGACCCACAGTTTGAGAACCACTGGTATAGACTTCTGTGAATGAGGCAGGAGTTAATGTTAAGATGCGGATGATTGCCAGGTGGTGGTGGTGTGTACCTTTAATCCCAGCACTTGGGAGGCAGAGGCAGGTCTGAGTCTGAGGCCAGAAGGATTTCTTCAGTTTGTAGATTTTTGGGCTTGCTTGTGTGTGTGTGTGTGTGTGTGTGTGTGTGTGTGTGTGTGTGTGTGTGCATTTGTGTACGTGCGTTTGTGTATGTGCGTTTGTGTGCGATGAGTTAAATTACATTTTTGAGCAATAATATGTGTTGTCAGTATGTATTTATACTTATTGGTATTTTTGTAATTTATTTTTAAAATAAATTCCTAAAGATGCAATTGCTAAGTAAAAGCACACCCACACTGTTATATTTAGTAGATATGATTAGCTTTCTTGCTTTTTACTTTTATTAAATTAATTTAGAAATACAGTGTGACTGTATAGCTCAAGCTGGTACTGAAATCTGAATCTCTTGCCTCAGCTTCCCAAGTACCTGTGTTTTAAAATTAATATTTTAGTGTATTATGAAAGTTTCCTATACTATTATCCATCCCATTGAAGAAGCTGTATGTTCCCTTCATCATGGCAGTTTCGCTTCCATGTCAGACCAGATCCTACGTGTATAAATTGCTCACTGCTTTCTCTCTGTGTATGGCTATAACTCTGAGCCCCTCTTCTCCACCTGTCAGAGCTAGGCTTTAGTCTTGCTATGATACTTCTGTCTGTCCTGGCCTGTTGGAGTCATCTCTTTAATTTCCTGTTCCCAAGTAGGCAGGATGACTTCTCTGTTAAGCTTTGTGCTGGACACCTGAGCTCAGTAGCTGACCACTTTTCATGGTAAATACTGGGAAGTTAGCACCCAAACCCTCCAGATTCATACCCACTTGGTTTTGATTTTGCTTGTTTCAACCACAAATGTGAATGTTTATTATTTTCTTATATTATTCTCTATAGAGTAGTAAGAGAGCTCTGTACTGTTATCAGCCTCTCATTTTGTCTCTAGAACCAGATAAGCAGTTACTTGATTTATTTTTAAAATTACGCATTAACCCATTGTGCCATACTCACATCCCTGTATGCTCTGTTTCATAACCAAAAATCCAAGTCTTACAGATTAGCTGTCACCGCCCAGTATACTCATCCAAGGCTGACATAAGCACCACCAGTGTTCAAACAATATTCTAAAATTAATTACAAATATTAATTTTAAAGTAGCATATCTTTAGTTTGTGTGTGTTTGTAGCTGTAGTTTTCCTGCCTGGCCCACGGTCAGGACAAATCTCTCTCACCTGCCAGTCCTGCAGCCGCTCAGACCCAACCGAATAAACACACAGAGACTTACATTGTTTACAAACTGTATGGGCGTGGCAGGCTTCTTGCTAACTGTTCTTATATCTTAAATTAACCCATTTCTATTAATCTGTAAGTTGCCACATGGCTCGTGGCTTACCATTATCTTAACATCTTCTCATGGTGGCGGTGGCTGGCAGCGTCTCTCTGCCTCAGCCTTCCACTTCCCAGAATTCTCCTCCCTCCTTGTCCCACCTATACTTCCTGCCTGGCTACTGGCCAATCAGCATTTTATTTATACAGAGCGATATCCATTGCACATAGTATTTTGCCATAGCACATGTGTGGAGGTCCAGGGATGCCATTTAGAACTTAGTTCACCATGTGGGTCCCAGATACCAAGCTCAGGTCATTAGGCTTGGTGGCTAGCACCTTTATCTACTGACCCATCTCACTGGCCCCCAGAAAAGTAGCTTTTAAATACAACTATAAAAGAGCTTTTATTTTTACAATAAGATTAGAAAGTCTTTGATATGTTTGGTTTGTTTGTTTGTTTGTTTATTGAGGCAGGGTCTCACTGTATATAGCCTTGGCTGGCCTGGAAATTGATGTGTGGACCAAGCAGGCTTTAACCTATAGAAGTCTGATTGCCTCTGCCTCCTTAGTGCCATGATTAAAAGTGTGCACCACTATGCCTGGTGACATGTTTAATGTTAAGTACAAAAACATTTTACTCATCTGATAAAGTTGTGAGATTGTAAATAGTCCTTGGCGTGGGATGAAAAGTTTAAAAGATCTACAAATTAAATGAGCCTATCTGTGTCTCTAATCCAGGCTGTCATCAACCGTTCTATGACTGTCCCATGTGTGGACTCGTCTGTACAAATTACCATATTCTCCAGGAACATGTGGACTTGCATTTAGAAGAAAGCAGCTTTCAACAAGGTATGTTTATGTCTAAAAGTATTTTAATTTCTACTTCCTAGAATACACGTTTCTTTTAGGTTAATGATACAGTGAAAAAAGCCGTACGGTTTAAAAGTGAGTCTGTGCTTTACATAATTCTTATGTAGCTGCACTGCTTTCCCTGAAGATGTTTTACAGAAAAGTTGTAAAGGATGAACTGTGGAGACAACATTCAAACCAAGGTTTTACTTGACATGTAGAGGGTTCACCATTTAAGATAATGCTTTTTAAATCGTTTGCCATTTTGAAGTTTTTATTGACAAGGTGAGGCCATTCTTTCATTGGTTTGAAGTAATGAAGTTAGCATTTAGCCAGGAAAAATTTTGAACTAAGAAGCTGCCAATTTTTAAAAACTACGTGAATTTATGTGAATCTTGTAGCTATTGTGTGACAAAACTTTTCTGAGGAATTCATAATACACATGTCTACTTACCCAGATAGGGCGCCTGTCTATGACAGACCAAGGTACTGATACGACCAGCGTTCAGTGTGGCCGGTCAGTGAATTTTACTGGACTTACTCAACGTGAGGATGGGTGAGGAGTTACAAGAGCAGGAGTGACTGAAAGACAGCTGCCTCCCCAAGACCCACCCTCTCATGTGGGATAGCTCACAAAAGCTGGAGTACACTGCACACAGCTTGCAGGCAGCTCACCAGGTTAGAGAGTGCCCTTTCCAAGAGATTCGGTGGGTCTAGCCCTCTCCTAGACAGCTCAGCTGGGTGCTGCTTTTTCAGGCTGCTGGTCTGGTCTGCGTCTTATTCACACCTGTGCTCTGCTCACTGAGTCTTTGCAGCTTGGCTCCTTCCATCTGAGGGGGACCCTCAGCTTTTGTTGCTCACTCCGGCAGGGAGGGGCCTAGCAAATCTGGTCAGTTTCAGGGACTTCCTGACGCTATTTTTCTTAAAAGAGCTACCCTGCATGATGAAATGTTTCACTCTCAAAGAAACTGTTACACAACAGTAACCTAAAAGTCTCGATATGTATATTCAGTTGGTTGCCTCAGCTTCTAAAATTACTTATCTGTTTAATAATGACTTTAAAAATTGGTCTTGCCGGCTGTGGTGGCACACGCCTTTAATCCCAGCACTCGGGAGACAGAGCCAGGCGGATCTCTGTGAGTTCGAGGCCAGCCTGGTCTCCAAAGCGAGTTCCAGGAAAGGCGCAAAGCTACACACAAAAACCAAAAAAAAAAAAGAAAAAAAAATTGTCTTATGTTCTCTCTTTTTTAAATTGTATGTGTTCATGTGTGTCCTTTGACTCTGGGACTCTTGTGAGCATCCCTACCAGAAATCTTGAACCTTTGACCTCAGACTGAGTTCTGTCCTTTCCAAACTGGTTCTGGCATTTCCAACTTGGTCTGAATCTCACTACTGACTTCTCTGTCTCTCTTGCTATCAGGAACTTTTCACTTGTATCTTCATGTGACCCAATCACTCATGACTCATGATATTTAATGATGTTCTCTCTGTCTCTCTGTCTCTGTTTCTCTGTCTTACTCTGGCTCCGTGTGTTTCTGTGTCTGTGTGCCTGTGTGTGGTGTTTCTGTCTTACCCTCAGTCCTGTTTTACTGTAGAACCCTGAAAAAATAAAGAAATCTAAGAAACAAGACACTATACCGAAGCTACTGAGAAAAGAATCTGAGTTTCACTGGGAGAGAGTAAACAAGTCATTATGCTATAAAATTATTCATCTTGCTTGGGTAAAACTAACTATAATGAAATAGTTGGAGGTAGTGAATGTATAATTTGTAATTCTTTATTACTTTCTTCTTTCTCTCTTTATATTTCTTTAAAAAACGAATCTCCATTAGTTGTATTCAGAGGTGTCAATGAAAAGTGTCACTTAGCCTTTCAACTTTTTTTTTTTTTCTCAGCAGATAATACTTCCTAATGTAGTCAGGAAGATCAACTTAGTTAGTTAATGAGAAGTGCTTGTTACCACCTGAGCACTGAGTGAATATTGGTTGTTACCCTCTAACAGGCATGGACACAGTCCAGTGTTCTAGTGACCGAGAATTAGCTCACCAGCTTCAGCAAGAGGAAGACCGGAAGAGGAAATCTGAAGAATCAAGACAAGAAAGGGAAGAGTTCCAGAAGCTGCAGGTACAGAGATTAGTAACAGTTTTACTGAGTAGAGTTCTTATTTCCCAAATAAGCATTTGAGACATCAACCTATATCTGGAGATACGGCTCCACCATTAACGGATAAGATTCACGGCCAAAAAGATTTCTACCTAGCCTGTCCAGGTTATGTAAAAACTGCTTTTATCTGTGTACTTTAGAGTTTGTTGAGGCGGGGTTGGGGGGTTGGGGCACTTAAAAGTAGCTATTCTCCAAAGCTGGAAAGATGGCTGAGCAGTAAGGAGTGCTTGCTGCTCCGGCAGAGGACAGTTATAAGAGTTGTAGAATTATAACTGCTTATAATTCCAGCTCCAGGTGATCCCATTTCTTCTTACCTTCACAGACACACACACACACACACACACACACACACACACAAATAAATTTAAAAGATAAATAAATAAGTTGTAGCCATTCTTGACTATGTGGCACATGCCTTTAGTCCCAGTGTTAGGGAGACAGAGGAACATGAATGAATCTCTTGAGTTTGAGGCCAGCCTGGAACCCATCTCCAAAAAAACCCCCCAACAAAAGAAAGCAGTGTACCATCTGTTCAAATACTAGAATAATCATTTCAGATAAAATATGTGAAAATGTTCACAGAAAACACACAGGGGTTTGTTGTTTTCATTTTTCTTTCTTTCCTGTGTTTAAATGAAGACTCAAAATAAAGAGTTTAGTGATTTGCCCCAGATTAGACGAAGATTAGGTAGAAAAATGTTCATGTAAAACTATGCAAATGAGGGGCAGATCGTGATAGTGTACTAAGAATCTGCCTGTCTGTTTACTTAAAATTATTGTGTATCTCTCCTTAGTCTTAAATTCCCTTAAAGATCACAATTTCTGGATTGGAGAGATGGCCCAGAGGTTAAGAGCACTGGCTACTGTTCTAGAGGACCCAGGTTTGGTTCCCAGCACCCACATGGCAGCTCATAATTTCAGACATTTATATTTAATGAATGTTCAGAGGTTGGTGTTTCATGATGTTTGAGGGCACATTTTCCTTATGTGAGTGTAGTATCTATTGGATTAAACTTGCAGCATCTGAGGATTTTTAATGCATTAAAAATTTTAATGCATGTTTCTTCTTTTTCATTTCTAATTTGTGGACTATGGCTATTTATACTGATAATGCTTGTGGAGTTTTTAAATGTCATTTGTATGTGTTAATAGACTAGTATAAATATAAAGGGTTTGTGAGTGAATAGATCTGAAAATGTTCCCAGATTTACATACATCTGAAAGCCTTTTTTTTTTTCTCAGACATCCTACTCATGACTATTTTTCCTTGAAATGAGTTTTGGAAGATCTAACTTAGGATTTTGACCACCTTACAATTCATTAGTTATTCATTTATAACTTAGGGTTTTTACCACCTCACAGTGTACTAGTTCTTCATTTACTTGCAAACTGCTTTTCATATCAGAATTCAGATGAATGAGAGGGGGTTGTTTTTTCTAAGTCCTTTTCTTGCCATACCCACTAGTTCTACAGCACTGCAGCCATGGTTGTCTACATTAACAATTTAAGGGAGGGATGACTAATCTGGACCCACAGTTTCCGACCGTCATGATGGGAAACACATGGAAAGGCCGTTCACGTGACGGTGGACCAGATGTGGCAGGAACCGAGCCTGCTCCTTGCTGGCCTCCTTTTGCCAGGGAAGCACAGCTTCCCACACGTCCACAACCTCCCCAAACAGCACCTTGGTCTGGGACACAGGTATTCAAAACATGGCCTGTTGTTTGGGTATAATGCCTTTTGAGTATCAGCAATAAGAAAGTCCCTAACGTTTAGAGTTTTGTTACTGTGTTAGTTACTTGTTGCTGTGATCAGACACCTGACAAGCAGCAGCATAAAGGAGGGAGCCTTACAGTTGGAGGGGATGCAGTCTGTTAGAGCAGCAAGACATGGCAGGAGGAATGGATGCTCACACTGCATCCACAGTTAAGGAAGCAAGAAAATGGTTCCAGGTCTCAGTTCACTTTGTCCTTTGTATTCAGTCTGGAACCCCAACCCATGGGACGATGGTGCAGTACACATTCAAAATGGGTTTCCCACTTCAATTAACCAAATCTATAAGCTCTCTCACATTCATTCCCCGGGGTTGTTTTCATGGTGATTTTTGTTTTTAATGTGTGTGTGTGTGTGTGTGTGTGTGTGTGTGTGTGTGTGTGTTCGTGTGCCCAATGCCATAAAGCACACGTGGAAATCAGAGAACACCCTTGGGAATCAGTTCTCTCCCTCCACTATGGGTTTCAGAGATCTAATTCAGGTCATCAGCCTGACCTGGTAAATACTTTTACACACTGGGTCATTCCAGCAACCCTTCCTGCTGATTCTGAATCTCCTCAAGTTGACAGTCAAAACACTGCAACTCTGCCATTTGTCAACTTGACACCCAAACACATCATTCTTAAACCATAGTTTTCCACCACTTGTCTCCTGTGACTATCCATCAGTCCAACCTCAAAAGTCCCCATAGTCTTTAATAATGTCAGGATGTGTGACATTATTCAAAAGTCTATCTTTTTTCTTTTCTTTTTTTTTTTTTTTTTTGAGACAGGGTTTCTCTGTATAGACTTGGAGCCTGTCCTGGATGGGATCTTGCTCTGTAGACCAGGCTGGCCTAGAACTCACAGAGATCCGCCTGCTTCTGCCTCCTGAGTGCTGGGATTAAAAGCGTGTGCCACCACTGCCCGGCTTCAGGCACTGTCTTAACTGGAAATTCCTATAACATTTAAAAAAAAAAAAAAAGTTTCATGCTATCTCATAATGTCCAATGCATTCATTTTTACTTCAGAAGATCGCATAGTCTCTAATACAGTACTGTTCAAAAGTGAAAGCACAGTCTTTTGTGAGGCTCACACAATCTCTGAACTGTATGCCTCTCTAATATTACAAAACAAGTTTCATGCCTCTACCATAGGATGGTAGAGAATAGATGTTCTGTTTCCGTAAAGGAAGAATGGGGACATAGCAAAAGAAATATCAGACCAAAGCAAAACACAGTCCAGCAGACCAAGCACCAAATCCTGCAGCTCCACGTTCGGCATCTGGGACTCGTGATGGAATCACGGGCTCCAGAGGGCTTGGTTGTCCTGCCTCTCTAGCTCTGCGGCCTCTAACACAAATAGCCTTTCTTTTGGACCATTCACTCTGTGCCTACAGCTTTCCTCAGTTGATGTCCTGTGGATCTGTCATCTCCATCTCCAGCATCCTGGGATCTCTATTACAACCTATGCTTTACCTTCACAGCTTTACTCACTGACCTCTTGGGTTCTCCTTGCTGTGTCTCTGCTGTGGAAGGACCCCGCCACACACTCATGGCCTCAGTGGCTCTCTAGACCCACGGTGCAAGACCCAGTGAGTCTCGTATCATTCATGCCTGCAAAATCAGCACCACTTCGACAACACTCAAATTCTGTTACTTTCTTGGGATGGAGCCTGGCCCCTTGGACCATACATAGTTGCATTTGACCTTGAGTGTCAACCTTGGGAAAACACTTTCCTGCATGATGGTTTCTGATTAGGGAACCCTTCAGTGGCATTCTCAGTTTAGGCCCCCTCCTTTGGAATGAATTCCCTTTCTTTTCATTAGATAGAGCCTTTAGTGGATAAAAGTAAGGAATCTTTCCTGTTGTCTCAGGGCTCATTTCTCTCTTAATGTGCTTGTCTCTTTAATGGTTATCTTAGTTACTATTGTATTGCTGTGAAGAGACACCATACCAAGGCAACTCTTATAAAAGAAAGCATCTAATTGGGGTCTTGTTTACAGTGTCAGAGGGTTAGTCCATTATCGTGGTAGGCAGCAGGCAGGAAGACTAAGAATGGGAGCTGGGAATTCACCTAGATCAGCAGGCAGCAGGCAGAGGGAGAGCCTGGGCCTGCCATAGACTTTTGAAACCTGAAAGTGTACCCCAAGTGACACACTTCCTTCAACAAAGCCATCCCTACTCCAACAAGACCACACCTCCTCATCCTTCCCAAACGGTTCCACTAACTGGGGGACCAAGTCTTCAACAAGTCTTCAAACATAGAGCCTATGCGGCCATTCTCATTCAGATCACCACAACAATTAACTGCTGCTTTAAAAAATAAAAGTCATTTGTGGTTATGAGTGTACACATGCCATAGCAAGCATGTGGAAGTTAGAGGAAAACTTCTGAGAGATGATTCTCCTTCCAACATTGGGTGTGAGGTTTTGAAGTCAGATAATCAGGTTTCAGAAGCAATTATCTTTACCCACGGAGCTTTCTCACCCTGCAGCTGCTTTCATACCTGTTTTGTCTGTAACTTTGAGCTAACACTTTTCCTTACCACTTCATTTTTCCAGCGCTCTGTTCTACCTTGTGCTCTACTATAGACCTACATAAGGGATAAGCTGTAATCATGGTGCAGTCTGAATGCTATCTTGTCTTGAGATTTCCTTACCGGTTCATGACTCCTTCAACTTGAGTGACGTTCTTAGCACCCAAGCAGGATGAAGCTGAATTCTTTGCCAGAAGATATCCTGAAGGGCCTCTAGCCCAGTCTGCCTCCGAAACCTCCTGAGCCAGTCCTGCACTCTACATTTTTCCTGGCATTCTGGTCTTCCCATTCTATCAGAATGGCCCCTTACGCCCCGCTTACGGTATTCTAGGGCTTTTTGAGCCTGAAGTTCCAAGCTCTTTCACAGTCCCCCTCAGACAGGTTCCGGAGGCCTGAGAACTCTCTGGTTGTTTACTCCAGTAGATGCCCACTCCTTCAGCTTTCCTACACCTCACCTGGTGCTTTGCTCAAATAACTGATAAGGAGCACTGTAGGGAAGGAGGGTTTCTATGAACAGGGTGAGGAAGGGGGTGGCTGCTGGTCACGTGACATTCACAGCCAGGACGCAGGGACAGATGAGCGAACATCTTGATCCTTTTTATTCAGTCTGTGAATTACAGGGGATGGTGTCATGTTTAGGGTGGGTTTCCTGTCTCTATTAGCTCAATCTAGACAGACTCACAGACATGCCCTAAAGTGCTTCTATAGTGAATTTAAGTCCCTTCAACCCTGATAATCAAAGATTAACTGTGACACAGGTGTAACTTTGTAAGTTGTTTGGACCTCAGGAAGCTTATTCATAAAGGCAGTTTATATGTTTGAGTCTCAGTCCATTTTGCACAAACGCAGCCCATTTGCTCTGTAACATGATTGAGTGATTTGTGGGTAAAATGGGACTCTGTGAATTAGGGTTGGTCCCTTTACCAACTGTATCTTTACAGTTTTGCCCTTCACAAGACCTTCAGCAGAAAGATGGGTCTTTCATTCCTACACTGCCAGGAAAGCAACTAATTATTTATAAGAGCTACAAAAGCTTACAGAGAAATATCTAATTATTAAGTTATGGATGTATGGTTTAATTTTCATAAAAAATCTTTACAGTTACTTGTATGAAAAATTCATAAACCAGACTATTTGAATGTACATTTCCAAAAATTAAAAAACCAGTTGTAAGTTTCCGTTTGGTTGAAGTACGGGGGCACAAAACTAAGTTATTTGCTTTTCTGTTCGACAGCGGCAGTATGGTTTGGATAACTCTGGAGGTTACAGACAACAGCAGCTGTGGCATATGGAGAGAGAAGTCAGCAGGGGAAGGATGCATCCCTCTGAATTTCATAGCAGAAAAGCCGACATGATGGAATCGATAGCTGTTGGTATTGATGACGGAAAAACAAAAACTTCCGGTGAGTGCTTAAAAATCCAAGCTGCAGTTTAATATTGCATACGCCACTGCATCTATCACTTGAGTTTGCTAAATTTTCAGTCAACAGTTTATTTATATAGTTTGAGGTGAGATTGTTATGTTCACATGTTTTTTTCCAAAAAGTTTAAAACTAAACTTCTATTTTTATAGTAAATAAGTCACTTAAAATAATTTAGTTTCTATTGTGTTAACTAACAGCAATGGGGAATGAACCTTTAGGGTTTTTAAAAAACGTTTTTATTAGCATATATTAATTATATGTAATATGTTTTATTATTATACTTTCATATAGGTATGTAATATATTTCGGTGACATTCCCCACCACCCCATTACCCCCTTTTGTCCTGCTCCTGCTGTACCCTTTATTCCTTTCCCAGCCTGTGTCCACCACAACCCCTGACCCCTTGACCCCTCCCCACATCTGCTTCCATGTGTTTTTTATTTGTTTGTTAGGTTTACTTGGTTCTGGGTAAGGGTTACGAATAAGAGCATAGGTGAAGGGTTATTGACACGGAGCGTGGGTCAGGGAAAAGATGTGTGTTTTCACCACTCTCTACCCCCAGTAACGTTACATCAGCTTCCTATAGCTCTGAGGGAGGGGAGGGGCCTTACGAGCTCCCAGCTAGCAATGGGGTAATGTCTGTAAATCCTCAGAGAGGGGTGGGTCCTTGTGAGCACCTCTCTCCTCTGTGACAGGGTGTTGGCCAGCTCAGTACTGTTGCGATAGTCACCGCTGCTTCGTTGGAAAGCCCCCAGCCCTGCCATGCCTGGGAGACAGCTCTTCTGTTTCTCAATCTCCCCTTCCTTGATGTTTGCTGAGCCTTGGAGGGCTTGATGTAGTTATCCCATCTAGGACTGAAGAGGAAATAGTCATTTATTCTCCCTCAGTTCTTTGCCTAATTACTGACACCCACTACCAAACACTAATCTATGCATGTAAATATAAACATAGAGAAGACAGGTCGATAGCATAGCATGTCAGTTTGGCAAAACTTGCTTTCCTACTAGGGCTGATGAGTTCCCTACCCAGGGGGCTTTTGACAATGGTTACATTACCAGACCAGACTTTGCTCTTGTAGATACACCTTTAATCCAGTCAGAAAGTGCCTGGTTACCCCAAAGCAGTCATGTCACTGAACCATTAGCTTAAATTATTGGTTGTTTGAACACATTACAAAAACATAATGTAAGCCACCTGCAGAATTTTACATCTCTTAGAGCCACATTGAAGGGGGAAAAAAACCCATAAAATTATAGAAGCATTTCAGTTTATGGTAGATTATGTATTGATAAATCCATTTCAAGTTGAAAATAGTATAAGTTGAAACTGCGTTTTGTATATACCTAACCTACTGGACACTGTAGCTTCCCAAGATGCCCTGTTCATTCTGCAGTTGCCTTCCTAATGCGGTGACTGACTGGAAGCACTCTGTGGAAAGTAGCTTACTACGTACCTACCCATAGTTCAGGAACACTTCAACAGTCAAAGTATGGTTTCTGTTCAATGTTGCTTTTGCAGTGAAGTTTAAGAAAACTCCAGTTGAACTGTCAGAAGTCTGAATCCCACCTTCTAATAGTTTAAACCCAGTATCTACAGCACGATTTCAACATATTGTCAGTATGAAGAGGGTTTTTCCATAGTGTAATAGTTACCATGCTCATCTCACAAGAACTATTAATTGAAATGTTTTACACTCTTTGTATAGTCTTCCAATTTTTTTTATATTTACTACTTCACAGCACATTTCAGTTAAATAAGCTACAGTTCAAATGCTCAATAGCCTCATGTGTGTCATGGCCACCCTGTTGCTCATTACATTTTTGGATACTAAAAGCATTGTATACATTGTTTCTTCTGGGCCCAAATGAATATTCTTATGTACTTGATATTTACAGTGTGTATAACTAACTTGTCTGGGACTTACATTGTCCACTAGCTGTAGGGCTAGCTAGTATTAACAATCAGATCTGCCTTATTCAAGATGGTATGTCTCTTTTTCTAGTGAGTGGCTTTATTTTTCCCATTTATGTTTCTTTATGTTTGCTAAGGTTCTAACACAGTTTATATGGAAGCAGTTGCATTCCCATGACTAGGTCTTTTGTTTTTAAAGGCATGATCTCACAGGGCTAGAGAGATGGCTCAGTAGTTTAGAGGACTTGTTGCTCTTAGAGAGAACCCAGTTCAACTCCCAGTACTCACATGGTAGCTCACCACAATCTGTAACTCCAGATCTAGGGGATAGATAAACACACACACACACACACACACACACACACAAATGATTTATTTATTTATTTTTAAAGACGTGATTTTATTATATAGCCCAAGTTGTCCTGCAGCCTGGCTTTGTAGATCAGCTGGTCTTGAACTCACAGAGATCCACGTATATCTCCTCCCAAGTTTTATGATTAAAGCCGCGTACCACTGTGCCAGACCTGTATATGGATCTTTAGGTAGAAGTTTTAAATTTGAATATAATCACATTTCTCGTGTATTTTTGAGGGAAGTTTGAGGCTCAGTAGCACAGGCTGACCTGGAACTCATTTGTTAGCCCTGGCTACCCTCAGACTCTTAGCAGACCTCTGCCTCATCCTTCCAAGTGCTGGGATTGCAGGAGTGAGTTAACACACACAGGTCTATCAGTTGTTGTCTTGACTGTGTGTGTTCTGTCTGTCTTAATAAGGTGAAAGGGTTTCTTTAAGATCACAAATGTGCATTCCTTTATGATTCTTTAAATATGCTATTTATATTTTTATTTCAAAAATATATTACAGGTCTGGAAGTTTCAGCTGCATATATGTCTGTGCACTGCTTAGATGCCTGGTGCCCACGTGGGCCAAAATTGTGCATCAGATCCTTTAGAAGTGGAGTTACCGATGGTTTTAGCCACTACATGGGTGCTAGGAACTGAATCTGGGTCCTCTGGAAGAGTAGCCGTGAGACAGTTCTACAGTCCCTATATTTTTATGTTTATCTACCTAGTATTTGTTTATTAAGGGGTCAGGGTGGGGATGGAAGGATCAATGTTATATTTGCCAGCACTTACATATGACAGAACTAGTTTCTCTGGTACCATTTATTGAGTCTGTTTTCCTTGTGGAGGTGTCAGATCCCCTGGAGTTTGTGTTACAGTGTGTTTGAGCTGCCCAGCGTGAGCACTGGGAACTGAACTCATGTGTTTTACAAGAGCAGCAAATGTCCTTTTCTGCTGAACCATCTCTCCAGCCTCAGGGCCAAGATTTTTATTTTTTTGTTAATTATACAAGTGTCTATTAGAGCAGTCACTATTTGATACCCCTTTACATATTTACAGCCTTGTTATTTTTAACAATAAAATATAATTTAACAAAAGGTAGCTTTTTAAAAAAACATCTAAGGAAATTTAGGAATAAAAAATACTTGTTATAATGTGATTATATGATATCATTGCTAAGAGAAAAGTTACCATTCTGTCTTATATGTAATATGCATGTCAGAGTATGCTTGAACATATATTACCGTATTCTTTTAGGTTTTCCCCTTTTCATTCTTAAAGGAGTCTTAAATCTTGATCTCATCTGAGTCAACATTTATCTTTCTGTTCTGAGAGTACCTGTTCCGTGCCACCTCATCATTTTTTTTCTCCATGTGTAAACTCAATCCTCAGTCACAAGTCATTTCCATCCTTCTTTTTCTTGAATGTGAGTCTTGTTTAAGTATATATTTTCTAAAATTGATATCTAATTTCAGCTCTCCATGATAGTGGGCATAGTTACAGCTATTGGTTAAAGGACTGTTTTGATTTATTGTTTTCTTTTTTTTTTTTTTTTCAAGACAGGGTTTCTCTGTGTAGCTTTGCGCCTTTCCTGGGACTCACTTGGTAGCCCAGGCTGGCCTCGAACTCATAGAGATCCACCTGGCTCTGCCTCCCGAGTGCTGGGATTAAAGGCGTGCGCCACCACGCCCGGCTTGTTTTCTTTTAAACTTATCTCCCTAGACATATTTCGATGTATTCCATTCAAATAAAATACATATAATGACTTTTCCTTTTTCATGCCACATAACCATGAGAAAGCATGAACCACAGAAAACACATCGCTGCCCATTAGCTTCGGGTTTTTAAAGGAGACAAAACAAACACAAAGGACTGTAATGTTCCTCTGTGACAAAGTGTGACTGGAGAAGTAGGGTCATGAAAAAATCAATGCACTGATTGTTTTTAAGAGTCAGAAGAAGGTAACTTGAAGATGATGTTTGGTCCTTACAGGTATTTTAGGATTCTAAATAGAAGAAGAATATTCTAAAAGGAAGAATCATATGTAAACTTATCCAAATAACCTTGCTTAACCAAACTCTAGCACTCTAGTCTAGGGCCATATTTCTAGGGATATTGTCCCATTTATCTCTCTTTGGTTAGCACTTACTATCCTGTTATCTATACAAAGCACAATACTGAAGTTAAATTAAAACTCATAGGCAGGATATTTCACTGTGAGGTCACAAACAAAATTACGTCAAGAAGAATAAAAAATGAAGGTCAGATGGAGGACCCTGGCGTAAGCTTTATGTGCTGAGGATTGGTACTGATGCTGTAGGCTCTCAGGAGATACGTACTTTAGGTGGAAGCAGATTAATGAGACTTCACAAGCTCCAGTGGTGCGTGTAACAAATGGAAAGAGTTTTCATTCTGTGGGTGGTGCTTTTGTGTCCTGGGCTTTGCAGTTGAAGAGCTTAAAGATGCAGACAACTTCAGTTCAGTGCAGGGAGTGCTATTTTAGTGCTAGAAAACTTGGGTTGTGGGCACAGTGAGAACATGAGCTAGGGTTGTAGCAGCGAGAAGATGAATTTAAAGTGGAGTTGGTAGGATTTTTCTGTGAGCTTGAGGCCGATGTTAGACGTAAGCAGCCATGTAATGGTGATAACGAATCTTCCTAAGTATTCTGAATCTCTCCTATTTTAGGAATTATTGAAGCCCTCCATAGATATTATCAGAACACTGCCACAGATGTGAGGTGTGTGTGGCTCTCTACAATGGTGGATCACTTTCACTCATCTTTTGGGGACAAAGGTTGGGGTTGTGGTTATAGAAATTTCCAGATGCTGCTTTCATCATTACTACAAAATGATGTGTATGGTGACTGCTTGAAAGGTATGTAAAATACTGTTATCATCTGAGTTTATAATATACAGAGGGTATTATGAATAAGTGTCATAGAAACTCTTGTGGGTTCTTAGTAGAATACATGTTACTATGTGATATTATTGTTCAGCATATTAGTACCTGGCCTTGTGACTTGTTTGCTTAAATAATTTCAGGTATGTCAATTCCTTGTATTCCAAAAATTCAGTCCATGATTGAAGATGCATGGAAGGAAGGTTTTGATCCTCAGGGAGCCTGTCAACTTAACAACAAATTACAGGGAACAAAGGCCTGGATTGGAGCATGTGAGATTTATACACTTCTGACCTCACTGAGAGTAAAGTATGTACCCGCTAACTCCAGTTAATATTATTGTATTCATTTGCAAATTACCGGCATTAAATTTAGTATTGACTAAAATTAAGTACCTTGGCTATTTTTTCCATGCTGTGATAAAATATGCTGACCAAAGCAACTTAAGTGAGAAAGGGTTTATTTTGGCTCACGTTTCAAAAGATATAGTCCATCGTGGTGGGGAGATGGGGAAGGCATAGAGCAGAAAGTAGACTGGTTGTCACACTGCGTTGGCAGTCAGGAGGCAGAGCTTCAACAGGAAATGGGGACCTGCTGTAAAGCTTCAGGGCCTGCCTCCAGTGATCTGCTTCCTCCAGCAAGGCTCCACCTCCTGCAGTTTCCACAACTTTCCCAGAAAGCACTACCAGCTGAAGACCAAGTCTGACAGGAGCCTACAAGGGACATTTCACATACAAACTATGGTGGAAACCATTAACAGTTCTGAATATTTTTTGAGGTTTCATTGCCGTGAGAGACAAGGATGCATTGTTTATGCTGGGACTTAAAATAATCAAGCTATTACATGCTTTTGGTTAAACTTTATAAAATATTTTTTGAGTAACATAGAAGTGAGCCTACTTCAACAACCTCATTTATTCAAGATGACTCCATTTAAAAGAAGTATACCACCATAGTCTGAGGCCAAGCAGGAGATACATGGATATGAAGGTGTGAGCTCTCACACATTTTTCTATGCTCTTCACCAGTATTGTCTGTAACTGGAATTGAAGAAAACTGAATGTATTCAGAATATTTTTATATTTATTTATATATTCTTGGAAAGTATTTAGAATGCTTTTAATGTACAGAAATGACTGAGGATTAAAATCAGAATTCAGATTCTTTTTTTTCTTTTAAAAAAATTACAAAAACCAGGCTGGAGAGATGGCTCAGCCGTTAGAGGCTAGGCTCACAACCAAAAAAATTACAAAAACCTACTGATCTATTTCTGTGTTTACACTGTTATAAATTAGCTAGGTAGAAAAAATTTTGCTAGGAGTCAGTTGTTTTTTTTTTAATAAGCCTTAAAAATTACTATTTTGCTATTAAGTTATGTGTATATATGCCCATTTGTGTATATGTACACATGAGTGCAGGTGCCTTTGGATCCCTGAGAGCTGGAGTTAACAGCCAGTTGTGACCAGATGTGGATCTTCTGAAAGAGTAGTATGTGCTTTTAAGCACTGGGCGATTTCTCTAAGCTCCTGAGTTTTTGTTATTATGTGTGTGTTGGAGTGTGCATGTGGAGGTCGTAGACAAGTGTGTGGAGTTGACCACTCCTTCCTCCCTGATGTGGGTTCCAGGGATGCAGGTCACCAGGCTTGCAGAGCAAACACTTTTCCCCATGGAACCATCACCTCACCAGCTCCAAAGTCGGTCTCTAGTTGATGATCAGGGATAGAGACAGTAGACTAAAAGTGACTATGTCCTAGACTCTAGCACATGGGTTTTCAAAGTCCAGCGAGACCCTCATTTGCTGTGCAGGGAGACTTTCCGTGTTAGGAAATCTTTGTAATGCTTAGCTCATTCCTCAGTCTTAGCATGAGTGGGGATTGGAATAATTATTTTCCCCACAAAATGATAGTTTTTCTAAATAAGGGTAAAAATTATATTTACTTTTTTCTTCATAAGGAAGTAATGGATATATAAATTTGTTCTGGATTAAGTTTTTTTTTTTTTTTTTTTTGGTTAGGATAATTACATTTATGCAGAAATTGTCTCTAAATTATCTGTTTTATCAATTGTTTAGGTGCCGCATTATTGATTTTCACAAGCCAACCGGTCCTTCGGGTACACACCCTCGTTTATTTGAGTGGATATTGAATTATTATTCTTCAGAGCGGGAAGGGAACCCAAAGGTGGTGTGTACATCTAAACCTCCTGTCTATCTCCAGCACCAGGGTTAGTAGATCACACAGAAATGTCGCTTTTAAGATAGCAGAGTGACTGTTGCTTAAGGGCAGGGCAGGACTGTAATAGTGGAGGTGACGGGCTGGGAGGGGCTGATGTAACCGGTTGTCAGAGCTGCTTGTCGTTCTAATACGTTCTTGGGTAACACAGCCTCTTTCTGGTTCACTGCTCTCATATTCATCCCTTGCCTTCTTCCTGTCTTTACCAACTTGTCACTATGCTGAGCCTTTCTAGACTGCACTTATTTAAACGTGCAAGTGTGTGTGTGTGTGTGTGTGTGTGTGTGTGTGTGTGTGTGTGTATGTGTGTAGTAATAACTGTGTATAGATGTAATATATTAACTGTTACTTATACTTTGACTAGGTCACAGTCGAACAATTGTTGGAATTGAAGAGAAAAAAAACCGAACATTGTGTTTACTAATATTTGATCCTGGATGTCCTTCCCGAGAAATGCAGAAACTGTTAAAACAAGACATAGAGGCTGGGAGTCTCAGGCAGCTGCGGAAATCCGTGGGAAATCTAAAACATAAGCAGTACCAGATAGTAGCAGTAGACGGCGTTCTTTCGCCAGAGGAGAAAGTTGTAAGTATCTCAGTATTGGGTGAAGTGGCTTAAAATTTTTAGTTAAAATCAGTGTTATCTCTTTTTATCTCCTCACAACTCATTCTATTTCATGAGATGAGAAATTCATTTGTCTGAACATCACTGAATTTTGGGAATGGCCATTTTTAAATTTAGATGGTACCTAAATGTCTTTTAGTTGCTGAACTCATCTTCATAAAAAATTTAATTTTATAATTTTAATTTTTGATGTCAGGCAAGTGATCATGAGCAATAATGTGTTATAAAAACAGTCTATAACCTAACTCAGGTGGTCTTATTGTTTATTAAATTTTGATTCTGAAGCTGTATTTTATCCTTTTATCTTCTGATTATAATCAGTTCTAGAATAACTGTTGCCTTTATCCTTTATAGTTATGTGATGAATTCCAAATTACTGAAGAATTTGTAGTCATTAGAACACCTCCACTGAAGTTGTGAGCCTCAGCTACATCGTAGCACACCAATCCTAGAAAATGCATAAGATCCCAGATTGTAAAGATGTTTTTTATTTTATTTTAATTGCATGCATTTGTGTATGTCTGTGTGTGAGACTGTACATGGAGTGTAGCCCTCAGGGAGGCCAGAAGAGGGCGTTAGATCCCGTGGAGCTGGAGTTAGAGGTGGTTGTGAGCTGTTGGATGTGGCCTCCTGCAAGAGCACACTGTCCTCATAACCATCGAGCACGTCTCCAGCCTGAGGTCTGGAGATTTATGAGAAAATTAGAAAGAGTGCTTATTTGAGGACCTCCTGTTTGTTCCCTCTACAGACGAAACCGGGCTCGAGAAGGACTGGGGAAAGAACAGGGTCAAGGAAAGGAGTAACGTTTGAGACAGGAGCTAGCTCAGCTCAGCTCAACTTGACATAGAAATGCCAGGGTTGCTTGCTGGGTTACTCCATCTACTTATGCTTTAGAAGATTTCTTTGCAATGTCTTTAATCCCCAGTTGCCATCTCCTTTGTAATCCTATTGCTAGCTTGGCCAGATAGAGTTAGGGTTCGTTTGAATTCTTCTTACGTGTCGCGATGCTTGCCTACCAGTGCACAGTAACTTTTGAGAGTATAGTGGTGGTCAGGTGTTGCCATGGGCTCCTGGTGAACAGCGTCTTAGCTGGCTTTTATGTTTCCGGTTTTGGAAAGTGGGTCACTGTTGCTGTTAGAATACCAAACATGTTTTTTCTGTTCTCTACTTTTGACTTTGTTCCTTGGAGGTTAGGAGGTTGCTAGACAGTAGCTGTGCCTTTAAGAATTATCAGCATCCTGAGCGCTTTACCTATATCAGTGTACATAGCATCACTGTAAGGTAAATGGTTATCATTCCCATGTTATAAATGAGGACACTTATAATGAGTGGTAAAATCAGACCTTCAGTGTGGGCAGTTCATCAGCGCTCAGCTCTCTGTTGCCTCTTGAAGGGATCTAGCCCTCTATCTCTCTAGCCCAAGTTCTGGTACTTTTTACTAAGTTTTACTAAATTATTTTTCTTTTCTTTTTGATATTTCATACATGTATACTAGGCATTCTGATTATTCTCACCACCGCCACCTTTTCTGCTTCCCTCCCACCCCATCAACCCACTCGTGGTTCTGATTTTTTTTTTTTCCAAAAAGAAAAAAAAATTTTTGAGACAGGTAGCTGACCTGGGACTCATTATATAGATCAGACTGTCCTCAGAAATCGCAGAGACTGGCCTGCCTTTGCTTCGCAGTGCTGAAATTAAATGTGTACACCACCATGTCCCGCCTTATTCATAATTTTAAATTATGCTTATTTTTTATTATTTTTAAACGTGTGTGTGTGTGTGTGTGTGTGTGTGTGTGTGTGTGTGTGTGTGTGTAGGCAGGCAAGAGGACAGCATTCGGAAGTTGTTTCTTTCCTCTTACCATGTGAGTGAGTCCCAGGCCTTAAATTCAGTTTATTGGTTTGGCAGGAAGTACCTTTACTACTGAGCCATTCCACTGGCCCTGTTGTTAGGATACTTTACTAATTGTTTACTGTTATCCACAAACAGAGGTTGACATTCAAAACGTCTTCTGTTCTTGAGACTGTCTTATGATTGCCATAAGATGTTTGCTGTGAATATATTTTGAGTAGTTGTTTATTCCAGACCTGTCTAGATGTTTAAGCTCTTACTAGTTGAAGGAATAAATACCTTCTAATTAAGGTTACTTAAAAAATAAATAAACATGTCCACTATAGCCATTAGCCATATCATCAATTTTAAAAAGATCTTTTTTTTGTATTTGTGTGTGTGCCTATGTGCATACCACACTGGAGTTATACCAGAATATAAGATGGCATCAGAAGGCATCAGACAATGGCGCTAGAGCCACTGTAGATAGAGTTACTGGAGGCCATGAGCTGCCCAGTGTGGGTGCTGGGAACTGAGCTTACATCTTCTGTAAGAACGACATTCTCAACCACTGAGCCAGTTTTCTAGCACCCTATTTTCACTTCAAAATTTTTTGCCAACTTTTGAGACAAGGTTTCATGTGGCCCAGGCTGGTCTTGAACTCACTGTGTAGCCTAGGTTAACTGTGAACTCTTCATTCTCTTACCTCAGCCTCCTGGATTATTGGTATTTAATACCATACCTTGCTCCTTTTCACATCTAATGATAGTTGTTAGTTTGCCTCACTACATTCTTAGTTTTTTATTATGTTATCCCACTACTTTGAATTTGATTTAACCAAACTGGTTAAGTTTAGCTTAGTTTAATATGCTTTAGTTTGTAACCCAAATTTGGAAGCAGCACAGTGAATGAAATTTCCTATTTTCTTTTAGTATTTTATTAACTCTATGAGAATTTTCTATGTGTATATAATATATTCTGATGATGTTTTCCTCCCTCTATTCCCCCAACTCCTCCCAGATCCACTCCCACCACACCCCCATCCTGTACTTTTGTCTTCATAACCCACAGAGTCCAGTTTGTGCTCATATAGTCCTGGGTACGAGGGGCCGTACCCTGAGAGAAAACTGACTCTCCCTCACCCCAAGGCTGGAATACTAACTCATAATAAATAAGGGGGGTTTTGTTGTTGTTTTTGGTTTTGCTTTTGAGACAGAGTTGCACTCTGTAGTACTGCTATCCTGGAACTCATTAGGTAAACCAAGCCCGCCTTGAACTCACAGAGATCCACCTGCCTCTGCGTTCTGAGCGGTGGGATTAAAGATTTTTGAAGAGACATGGTTAGGGTACTAACAAAGTAGCTAAGTTTTTTAAAGGTTCTTTTCTCATTGCTCTGTCTTCCTTTTCGCTTCTTCTTTGGTCCCCTGGTGTTCCTCACACCTCCTCCATCTATATTTCTTTGTGAGCTAGCATTTTCACATTTGACACAGTCGTAACACAGTGCATAACATTCTGTTTCATTCTACTTTGTCTTTATCTAGAAGTTTCTTTATGACTTGACTTTAAAAATATGTAGTACTGATTTTTTAAATTTTAGGCCATAATTTTCCACTAGGACTTTTCATTGTTATCTTGAAAAAAAAAAAATCCAGGTTTTATTTTCTGCGTTAAAATTATAAACTACAGGGTTGACAAGATGGCTCAGCAGTCAAAGGTACTTGCTGCCCAGGCTAACAAACTAACCTCAGGGTCCACCTGGGATAAAGAGATCTGACTTCTGTAGGTGTGCTCTGAGCTCCGTGCATGTGTGCACGCACGTGTGCACAGATAAAATGATAAATTAAGTTGAAAGAATGATAATGTAGCATATGTAATTAATTTCTAGATTATAATTCACAGGCTGCTTTCTTCTCAATTCTTTTTCAAGGCCAGAAAACAGGCTTCTCAAGTGTTTACAGCGGAGAAGATTCCTTGAGTGAAATATTTTGGTGATTTTGTACTGATCTTTTTTCTGATATAGAACCCTGATATAGTTGAAGAATTTGATTTCATGTAAGTTCTTGATATAATATTTAAGTTGTAAATGCCTGTTAAGTTATACTTCTTAGTACTTCATTGTCTAGTAATTAGTTGAATAAAATACTTTGTGTTGTTGGTTTTGATTTCTTATCCATGTCTCAGAAATAGTTATAAGCTCATATAAATTGGGTCGTTACTTATATGAGTTACTCTCAGTACTTAACATCTATTAATAACATTTACTTTTAAAACATTTGTTTGAGGCAAGTACTATTATTAACCCCATGAAGGAAGCTGACTCACTAAGAGATTAGGGATTAGTCCAAGAATATAACAAGATGGAGCCCAGACTGGATTTTCCAGGGTTGTGTTCATCAAGGCTTCATTGCTGTGACAGGCACACAAGAGCCTCTGGTGAGACAGAACACCATGGCTGTAGGCTGTGGTGCTGCTAGAACAGAGCCCCTGACTTGCTGGTGGCCAGAAAGCAGAGGGAGAGGCAGGAAGTAGCCAGGAACAAGCTGTACGCTCAGGAGCACACCCACGGTGACCTACTTCCTCCAATGTTCTCCAAGAGTGACTTCAAATAATCCACCAAATGACTGATCCCTGACTAGGTCAGAACTCTTCTGGTCCAATCAACTCAATAACTGGATCTACCACTTGAGTCTAAACTGAACAGATGAGCTGGGGTTTTTGTTTTGTTTTTGTTTTTTAAGTGGGGGAACACTTCTATTACCATATAATGAGAGCCCCTCCTCAATGTAGTAATCGCCTTAATATGTAACCAGCTCTAAAACCAAGGATTCTCTTGTTAAACATTTCCACTAACCCTACATCTCTGATGAATGCCTTCTGGTTTAATGTGTCCTGTAAGAGGAGTGCAAGATTCTGGTCAGACATCCCTTGTATGCGTGTACACGAGAATCTTCTTACTCTGCCCAATAAACAAGGGAATTATTAAAAGACTTAGAAACTCACAGAATCTGTTGGTAACTTTAGAGAAGTGGCTTGGAACCAAATCAAGTAGAGGCTACAATTTGGTGTCAATTATTAAAGCAGGAACAATCAAGTTAGAAGTTTTATAATGCTCAAATTTCAGATTATAAACAGAGTACGTCTGATTGGTGTGGAACAGAAGTCCTCAGAAGGAATGGATACTGAGCAATTTTAAAAGGTTTCTACTTAAAAACAAAAACAAAAACCCCTGATTGAAGGTTTTTGCATAAATTTCAGTCCTCCAGCCTCCCAATGAGTCTCCCTGTCTTAATTCTCTATAATTTGTCTTTAACACTGAAGCCAAAATGTTCAACCTTTACGTGTGTTTGTGTGACCTAGTTCAGTACTCTTTCTTGCTGCTTTATAAAACCCAGCCTGTAGGAAAGTCAGTGAAGTCCTGAGTGAATGTGTATTGTTGACATGGGCCATGCCCATATCAAGGACCAGTGTCTCAGCCTCATTGGAATGGCTAAGCCTTCCCTGGGTGAAGCTCGGCATGGTGGCAAAACCTTCCTGGGGTCTGAGTGTGAATATTAACAGTGAGTGCAGAAAACTTCCAGCCTTCTCACACCCATCCCATGTTTATGGTCTGAAGACTGATACCCTACAGAGACTTCTATGCCTACCAAGATCAGTCAAACCTGCCTCCTTGTTCAGGTGCATACAATAACCTTTCTCCTCATGTGCAAAAACCTGCCTCATGTTCAGCTGTGAACAATAAAGACACTGAGATTGCGGGTTGCTGAGGTTTCTCCATCAGGGAGCCCAGTTTTCCCATCCCAGTTTTCCTGTGTGTCTGTCATTTCTTCGTTCCCTCACCCCTGTCAGATCAATCCCTGGAGCCATGGCACCAGCCTTCCTACACTAGCCAGCTTCTGCTTGCCTCTCTGCAGGTTCAACACCCCCCTAACACACACACACACACACACACACACACACACACACACACACACACAAACTCGCCAAAATGCAGCCCCTGCTGCTCGGAGCCCTTCACCATAGTGGTCTATGCGGTGGCTCTTATGAACTTCAGAGCTACTCAAATGTGGAGTAGCCACACCTGATTTACCACAGTGTCACTCAAAAGTGTAGACCAGTGATCTCCAAAGTCCCATTCTATGACAAGGTGGAAAAGTGTGAATTGCTGATTGCTTTCTAAATGTAACACAATTGATTCATTTATTTTTTATTTTATTTTATTTATTTATTTTTTTGAGACAGGGTTTCTCTGTGTAATTTTGGTACCTGTCCTGTAGACCAGGTTGGCCTTGAACTCACAGAGATCCGCCTGGCTCTGCCTCCCAAGTGCTGGGATTAAAGGGTGTACCACCACCGCCCGGCCAATTCATAATTTCTTAAGGATTTATTTTTATTTGTGGGTATGTATAGCCTGTGGAAGCTACAAGAGGTATCGAATCTGCTGGAGCTGAACTTAAAGGTGGTTGTTAGCTACCCAATGTGAGTTGTGGGAACTGAGCTGTGGTTCTCTGCAAGAGCGAGAAGTGCTCTTATCCTCAGCCAGTTCTCTGCCTCAGAGAGTTGTTTTGTTTGTTTGTTTTGCGGCTTCAATCACTTTCTTGAACAAAAGATCAGCAACAAACTACAGGTTAACCTAAGGTTACAACAGAGGACACTAAAGGACGGGTGGCCACACAGCACCTCCAATCTGGCTGTGCCATACAGGCCTTGTTCTGAAGCTATCTGGCCAACCTACCTTTGGGACAATTTTCTCTGCAGACAACAATGGGTCTTTTGATCCTGCTTTCTTATAGTCAGTATCACTAGTCCACACCAGACAGCAAAGAGAGAGTGCTAGCGGTAGATAGAGCGAGAGGGCAACTGTGTTCTAGAAGAAACATTTATCTGTCTTTAGATCCAAGCTTCTCAATTAATTCCTGAAGTGGTGCCAACTCACGCCTATCAATCAGATTAAACTCCTGAACAAAGAAAATAAAGTGCTTAAAGGAGGTGTTGAGGCGGGCCTCCTCTGGCAACTGCATCACGGAGTCAAAGTGCTGGTGGTAAATATGGGCGTAAACCCTGAAGAGATGCTTCAGGATAGTCTGCCACAGACATGAAGTTTTTGGGAAACGGGACACCAATCTTCGAAGGGAAAAGGGTTTTTTCGTCATCAAGCTGATCCTGAACCCAAGTCATCAAATAGTCAATGTATTTTGGTGCAGAACACTTGATTGGTTTTTTAATATTAGTGCCATCTGCCCGATGGTATTCATACCTGGGACCTGCAGACATGACTGGGCAGCTCGCCTCAGTGCAGAATTCTGTAATGGTTCCATACAACATGTTGATCTGACTGAAGAAATCCACAGTGTTAACAGCAATCCATTCATTGAGGTCCTCTCCCTCTGGCAACATGACAGCTTGCTCCAGATTGCCACTTCCCAGAGTGGCTTCTGCATGTTTTAAGAGTTCGTACTGATGGGAGCCTTCAGGAATATTCTTCTTTGGTTTGAATGTTTTCAAAGAGCGGCTGTTGAAGAGGAAGCTCATCCTCGCTAGCCCAAGGGGCCACGGCCCCCGCCCCAGTCAGACTTGGCTTGGGAAGCGGAGGGCAGTCCGCGGCTAAGCAGGGCCGCCCAAGCTTCAGGGCCCGGTCTTGGGGTTGGGGTCCAGCCGCCTCGAACCAGCACACACCGCAGAGTCCGCAGAGTCCGGCCGATCTGCCTCCCACACTCCAGAGAGCCGAAATGCGGAACCCCAGAGAGTTGTTTTTAACTGGTCCTTTAGTATAGAGTTTGAGAAGCTGATCTATGGGACCCCACATTATATTTTCCTTTTTATAATCCCTCTCCAATAAAAGCAATGTTCAGAAGCAGTGCCAAGATTTTATTCATAATCTCATGATGTCCAGTACATTTAGATTTTAAAATGCTGGGGGCTGAAAGGTTGGCTCAGTGGTTAAGAGCACTTTTTGCTCTTGCAAAAGGACCTGTGTTCAATTCCCAGCACTCACACGGTGTCTCATAAGCACCTATAACTCCAGTTCCAAGGCATCCAACACCCTCCTCTGACCTTGGTAGGAATCAGGCATATACCTAGTACATTTACATACATGTAGGCAAAACACACACATAATACAAATAAAATTTCAAGTTCCTTTTTAATGAATGAAAATGTTTTATTAGAGTGGGAACATGTAAAGTGTCTGGATATCATCACCTCCCATCTCTGTAATTCTTTTCCCACCAACTAGTTTATGATGAGCAAGAAGTTTGATGGAGAAGTTGATGAAAATACAAGCTCTAAAATTTTAATACTGTACAGCTTTTTTTTTTTCCATTACAGGCAATTTATTTTGTTCTATTCATTCACAGTTAATACAGAAAATATTTGGAAACATTTCCATATAATGTTTGACACAGAAATCATCAAATAGAAGTATACAATGTTGACAGGAGGCAGTACATTTATAATTTATAACCCCACTGTACAGCTTTTACTCTGTTTCTGGAATTGTCATTACTCACCCAGGAAAGAGGATGGATGCACATGCACAATATTCCCGCACACAGTACCATTGGCTCCAGCATAAGGAGCTACAGATTTAAGAATATATACTCCAGTTCTGGCAGAGGCTAAATACTTGCTTTAGGTTAATGATTAGAGATTTGTTTGTTGGACTTCTTTTATGTGCATGATTATTTTGCCTGTCTATAGCGAGAGAGAGAGAGAGAGAGAGAGAGAGAGAGAGAGAGAGAGAGAGAGAGAGAGACCCAAAGAGACCAGAAGAAGGCATTGGATCCCCTAGAACTGATGGTTTTAAGCTACCATGTGGATGCTGGGAACTGAACCCAGGTCCTCTGCAACAGCAACAAGTGCTCTTAACCACTGAGCCATCTCTCCAGCCCCTGGTTATCGATGTTTTAATTCCATATCCATTGACACTCAAAATCTAGGCATTTCCAAAAAGCATTGTGAATTACAACTTTCAGTACTTGCCATATTAGAAATTAAATTTGAGTATTGTTGTTGTAAAATATTATCTTAAGGTGTGTTATTTTTGTTTATGTTGCATTTGTTTAACTGTGAAGCTGTGATGCTTTGCCTGTCTAAAACATCTGATGATCTAATAAAGAAATGAATGGCCAATAGCAAGGCAAGAGAAAGGATAGACGGGGCAGAGAGAATATATAAAAGGAGAAATCTGGGAAAAAAGAAGAAAGCCTGAGAAGGAGGAAGACTCCAGGGGCCAGCCATCCAGCTACACATCCAGCAAAGACTAAGAAATAATGAAAGGTATACAGAAATATAGAAAGGTAAAAAGCCCAGAGGCAAAAGGTAGAAGGGATAATTTAAAGTTAAGAAAAGCTGACAAGAAACAAGCTAAGCTAAGGCCAGGCATTCATGATGAAGAATAAGCCTCCGTGTGTGATTTATTTGGGAGCTGGGTGGTGGGCCCCCAAAAGAGTAAAATAAAACAACAACACTGTGTTTCACACCTTTTATTTCAGCACTGGTTAGGCAGAGGCAGGTGGATCTCTGTGAGTTTGAGGTCAGCCTAGTTTACAAAGCTGTCCTGTTCCAGGACAGATAGAGCTACATAGGGAAACCCTGTCCAGGAGAGTAAAAATTGAGATCTTTTCAAATCAAGATTACTTAAGTGTTAATTACCTTGATTGTAGCTATTATAACAGTGATATGATCACATGAGCTTCTGGAAAATCCACTGGGCAACTTTCTGTAAATGCTGACAGTTCTATATATGAAGTCTCCAATTTCCTATGTTTTTTTGTTGTTGTTATTTTCAAGACTTGGTCTCCCTATGTAGTAACCCTGGCTGTCCTAGAACTCATGTAGACCATGCTGGCCTTGGACTCAAAGAGATTTTGGCTCTGCCTCCCAAGTGCTGGGATTAAAGATGTGTCTTACCACATCTATCTTTTAAAATATTTTTTAAAGATTGATTTTGAAAGGCGGGTGGTAGTGGCACACGCCTGTAATCCCAGAAGTTAGGAGGCAGAGGCAGGTGGATCTCTGTGAGTTCGAGGCCAGCCTGGGCTACAGAGTGAGTTCCTGTAAAGGCACAAAAGCTACACAGAGAAAGCCTTTCTCAAAAACCGAACAAACAAAAAGATTGATTTTGATGTGATATGCACATGTGCAGTAGTACCCATGGAGGGCGGAAGAAGACATAGGAATTCCTCGAGTCTCCTGATTTAGGTGCTGGAGATTGAACTGTCCTCAGCAAGGGCAAAACTTCTCTTAACCACTGAGCCATCTCTCCACATCCCCTCCCCATTTGATAACTTTAAAGGGATGATACTTTGCATCATCACTTCCAACATATCTGTATTTCCAACATATATGTATGTATATATAAAATCGGTCCCCCATAGAAGATTCATGTGGGGGGGTGGGGGGGTGCCACGTAAGACTGGGCTGATTTTGTGCTAGTCATCATCATCATCATCTTCATCCTCAGTTCCTTCACTCTCCTCAGCTGAATGGACCACAGCCTCTTGTGTAGTCCTGAAAGCCTGTTCCTCATCCACACTGGGATCATCCATTTCTGTAATTTCCGGTCCACTGGGATACTCTTGATAGACTGGTGGTAGGCCTGGGGGCGTGTAATCCTCCACACTATACTTATGACCCCAGCCGATGTAGAAGTTTTCAAACTTCCTGTAAGTGAAAAGAAAATAAAGCCATGTCTCTTAAGAAAAGTTGATCCCTTCATTGTAATAATGTATTGTTATTGTATCTTGGAACCACGTGTTTTGGTTTTTTTTGTTTTGTTTTCTTTTGTTTTTTTAAAAAGCATTTAAAAGGCTAGAGTGAAATAGTCCCCAGTAATTCCTCAAGTACTGGAAATTATTTGTACTAAACTGCTAAGTTGGTTATGAAAAACAGGGCCAGAGTCTGTCAAAAACACACCCTATATCTAGACCTCCCTCAAGAAAGGGCCTTGGGTTATTCAATTATTTCACTTTTTGCAGACATTTTCTACAAAGTTCAAAAGTTGCTCACTTTGGCTGGATGAAGAGTAAGAGCTATGGCTAAAAATTGATGTGTTATTTTTTAGGCCTGATCATAGGAAATTGCAGAGGCTTTATCTTGTAGGCCTCACCCCACTTGGGAAGACTCCCCATCCCACAGCAGATATGATGCATAACCAATTGACGGACCCCCTATGCTAACAGGAGTATCAGTCAAGAACTCTGCCCCCAAGGCTAGTCATGTACTCCTAACTCAAGAGCTTTCCTTCTTAGTGTTCTGTCTCAGGCCTGAGGGTGGGGCCCACCCATGAGATGACCTGATGATATCCATATATCTGTGACAACCACATTCCTGCAAATCTGTTTGATCTTTGGAAGAGAAAAATGTGGGGGGAAAGGCAAAACTTTCTCCTCCTTGTGCTATCATGATAAATAATTAAAAGCTTGGCTATTACTTGTTTTTTTCTTTCTTCAGTATAATATTTTTATTATTTGGGAATTTCACATTATGCACCCTGATTACACTCACTTCCCAGTCCTTAAGTCCCAGGTCTGGTCCCCTAACCCTGTGACCTCCCCACTCAAAAAAAAAAAAAAAAAAAGTGGAAAAAAAAAAAAAACACAAGTCCAATTTGTGTTGTCCATATACTCACTGGAGCATGGTCAAACTCCAGTGGCCACTGGTTTTCACTTTTGACTTACTGTGGTTTTTAAATTTTTTCATACAATATATTTTATCATATTCTTTCCTCCAACTCCTTCCAAACTCCCCCATCCATCCAACTCAATTTCCTTTCTTAGAAACAATGCATCTCACATACATGCACATGTACACACAGAGTGCATTGCGCGTGTTTTGTGTTGGCTAACTAATACCTGAACATGAGGCTTGCTTTAATGGCTAGTCTAGCCAATGTAGCTCGGCTCTCACCTGCTCAGTGGCACTTTCTGACCCTAATTAGGAAAGAAACAGAAACAAGACAAATGGAACTGTGTTCTTTCTCAGCAAGGGATAAAGGAAGCTGTAGTAGTCTCTTGATCATAATGCCCCTGAAAGTGATCACCTAAATAAAGCATATTTTAAATAACTTTTATCAAAACACTCAACAAACATAATGTCTAATTCAATTGCACCTTAAACTCTCCACTAACTTAAATGAGTGATGTAAAACCATGTCCAATATAGATAAATGGGATAATTATGTGAAAAAGTACAACCCTGAATTACTCTAGCTCTAAACTTAATCTTTACTACATTACAGAAGTCATTTTAATAAATCATACACTGTATATCTAACATGCCAAAGATGAATTTAGACAATAGTAACATAATTTCCAGAGCCTAAATAATTACAGTAGTCAGACACTAAGCAAGGCTAGCACCTTCAAAGCCAATGCCTATATTAATGCACTTTCAACGTGTCCTTTATTTGTATCTACAGTTCTATCTGAGCATGCCCAGAGTCATTCCTGTCGAGGATTTAAGCCCCAAACCTTGCTACTTAATCTTCAGCTAAACATGTCTCAAAACAGATCTGTTATCTTTCCTTCCCAGATTATGAGTTTTAATTGCATATGCTTGGGAGTGTACTGCTTACAACCCAGCATACTATATACTCAGGAGTGTCTCTACCCTGGGTGAGTATAGGGGCTCCCTGAATGACATCATCATTCTTGATGGATTTTGATATTCTGCTTACCTGCTGTGGGTAAATATATCCTTTCACAGCTTTCTGTCCTGGTGGAGCTAGCTTTGGTTTCACACTCACCAAAATATAAACTGAGTTTGGTTACATGTGGCTTTGTGAGCAGCCAGATACTTACTTGCCATTGGAAAAGGCATATGCTCCAGGCCAAAGATTGGATCGAAGGACAGCAATTGCATACTGTGGAATGAGATTCGAGGACAGCCGTGATGTCCAAGAGGGTATATTTTGAATATCTGGAACCCAATGAGAAAGTTACAAGCTTAACAACAAAACAGACAAGAATCTACCAATAACTGAAGTGATTTTTGTAAATATGGAACAATCAACATTTGCTATAAGAAGGTAAAACAGCAGCTTGGTGTATGAATCAAGAGAGTTTTTATGAGTGTTCTGAACCAATATAATTTTAAGCCTGTATATGTGGTATACATATATACATACATATATCTTATGTATAAATATATAACACAAATATATAAATATGTATCAATATTTTTGCTAAACAGAGACTTTACTAAAGGAGAAGTTTGTATAGTCAGGAAATAGTTTGATAACCAAGGGACAAGGCAATGCATTACTATGGAAAAGGCTAATAAGACTTGCAAGCAACAATTCTCGCTCATATACACCCTCCTCTTTCTCACTAATTAGACTCCCAGTGCTCCACCCAGGGCCTAGCCATGGATGTCTGCATCCATATTCCTCAGTCCTTGGATGGGGTTTCTGGCACTACCATTAGGGTGTTTGGCCATCCCATCACCAGAATAGGTCAGTCCCGGCTGTCTCTCGATCATTGCCAGCAGTCTTTTGTGGGGGTATCTTTGTGGATTTCTGTGGGCCTCTTTAGCACTTTGTTTCTTCCTTTTCTCATGTGGTCTTCATTTACCATGGTCTCCTATTCCTTGTTCTCCCTCTCTGTTCTTGATCCAGCTGGGATCTCCCGCTCTCTTTCCCTCAACCCTCACCCTTCATTGCTCCCACTCATGTCCAGGTTGTTCATGTAGATCTCAGCCATTTCTCCGTCATTGGGCGATCCTCGTGTCTTTCTTGGGGTCCTGTTTTCCAGGTAGCCTCACTGGTGATGTGAGTAGCAGTCCAGTCATCCTTGTTCCACATCTAGTATCCTCCTATGAGTGAGTACATACCCCACAAAAAACTGCTGGCAATGGTCGAGAGACAGCTGGAACTGACCTACTCTGGTGATAGGATGGCCAAACACCCTAATAGTTGTGTCAGAAACCCCATCCAAGGACTGAGGAATCTGGATGCAGAGATCCACAGCTAGGCCCCAGGTGGAGCGCCGGGAGTCTAATTAGCGAGAAAGAGGAGGGTTTATATGAGCGAGAATTGTTGAAACCAAGGTTGGATAAAGCACAGGGACAAATAGCCAAACGAATGGAAACACATGAACTATGAACCAAAGGCTGAGGGGCCCCCAACTGGATCAGGCCCTCTGAATAGGTGAGACAGTTGATTGGCTTGATCTGTTTGGGAGGCATCTAGGCAGTGGTACCAGGTCCTGGGCTCGTTGCATGAGTTAGCTGTTCGAAACCTGGGGCTTATGCAGGGACGCTTGGCTCAATCTGGGAGGAAGGGACTGAACCTGCCTGGAGTGAGTCTATCAGGTCCATCTCAGTCCTCGGGGGAGGCCTTGATCTGGAGGAGGTGGGAATGGGAGGTGGGGAGGGGGGCAGGAAGGGGGAGAACAAGGGAATCTGTGGCTGTTATGTAGAACTGAATAGTATTGTAAAATAAAATAAATCAATAAAAAAAAAAAAAGACTTGCAAGCAAAACAGAATAGGAAGAAACAATAGAGTACAGATTGGAAGCCAACTGCAGACCACATGTGACATTTTGCCATAGCCATGCCATGTGTTTGTGGCATACAGAATGCCAGACAAGAATGACGTCGACCTTTCCAGTTAGTGACAGCCCATTCCTGTTTCTTCTGTACACCACCAACCTTTTTCAAAGCATGTTAGTATAGCCGAAAGCACTCTTTACACCCACCCTTCCAGAACCCAGGAAGGAGAGACCGATCTCTCTGTCCCCCTCTTAGGGTTTCCAATGGTTGCATGTTTACTACACAATGTGTGAAATATATGGTTTATGAGTCCTTGTTAACCGTTGTATAAAGTTACCTAAATCTTCAGAGATGGGTGTCAAAAGAGGAGGCCCCACTTCCTGTTCTATATAGTCAGGCTCCTCTCCTTTTTCTTCATCTTCTTCCTCTTCCTCTTCCTCGTTTTTTTGTATAGGATTGAACCAAGTACAGCGACCCTGGAGATGAACGTTGCAAGGTTTAATGATTAATGTGAACCTTACAAACGTCAGAATATTCATATTGGTTGGTAGTTATCAAGATGAGGCTTCTCTGTGTGGGAAATTGGCCAACTATTCTGATACAGGGTCACTTTCTACAATCTTCTGCCTCCGTTTTTATAGTGCTAGGCTTGCCGACACAGGCACTCACACTGAGCTTATTCATTCTGTGTACTTTCACCAAGTATTATTTCCATCTGGGTTACTTAAGGAAAAACAACTAACCTGTAGTAGTTACTTCAATAATTTTCCATTTCTTGGAGTTTCAGAACTTGAAGGTGGATGCTTGCTTTAAAATGGACAGAATCTTAATGGAAATGGCAGCAATACATTTAACTAGTTTGTAGTACTTTATATAAATGAAATAATTGGTAATTTTTTAAAAAGCGTATTTTTCATTTCTCTTGAAAGGTTCTAATTGATTTTATTAATATGTTATTTTAGATTAGAAATTGTAAGAATGGTTTTAAGATCATTTAACATTTTAAAATCCAATCATTAAAACCAGGCATGATGGAATACACATTTAAGTCCAGAATTCAGGAGGAAGAGGCAGGTAGATCTCTATGTGTTCAAGGCTCGCCTGATCTACATAGCAAGTCCCAGGCTAGTCAGGAATACATAATCTGATCCTGTCTCAAACAATAAAAATCTATCATTATAATTCCCTCTGTTCTAAAGGTTTGTGTGTGTGTGTGTGTGTGTGTGTGTGTGTGTGTGTGTGTGTGTGCCACATGTGTGCAGGTGTCTATGGAGGTCAGAAGAAGATATGAGATAGTCTAGAGCTGGAGTTCAGGCCATTGTAAGCCTCCTGTCAAGGATACTGGGAACCAACCTTGGGTCTTCTGGAAGGCCAGCAAGCATTCTTATTAGCTAGGCATTCTTATGACCAGTTCCTATATTTCCTTATTTATAGAATATTCCTAAAATATTTATAGTTGTAAGGCATTGCCATGATAGCCTTGGTGAAATGGTTTATAATCATACATATCTGGCCTTCACAGTACTTTTTGTTTATTTGTTTGTTTTGTGTGTGTGTTTTTGTTTTTTGTTTTTTGTTTGTTTGTTTGAGACAGGGTTTCTCTGTGTGGTCTTGATAGTCCTGGAACTCACTCTCTAGACCAGGCTGGCCTGAACTCAGAGATCCATCTGCCTCTGCCTCCAGCTTGCTGGGATTAAAGGTGTGTACCACCATCACCTGACCATAGTAACTTTTAAATATTTGTTTTTATTAGCATATAGTAACTGAACAAAATAATGTTTCATTGTGATATTTACATACAAGTATATAATGTATTTTCATCACATTCAGCCCCCATTAGCTTCTCTTGTATCCCCTTCCAATGCTAATTATTATTAATAACGACATTTTAAATGTGATAGGACTGGGGTCCTAATTGCTCAGGTATTAATTCTTATCTAGAGTACTCAGGAGCACCTCTGGTCTAGAAGGAAGTGAAGATTTTCTGTTCGTGATGGAGAAGCGAAGGGATGTTTCGGGAAAGGGCTATGGGTCCGTTGTCTCACACCTCACTCTATAACACATCAGCTAAGGTTGCTTTAGCATTTCTCCCACTCTGCCTGCCTCAATCCATCATTGTAAAAATAAAGGTAATCCCCCAGCCTTCTTGGGGTTGTGGTGAGAATCATATCATATGTGTTTACATACATAATTGGTTACATGTAGTGTATCTGGCACAGAGTCTCTATATAACCGCTGTACAAAACTGTAGTAATCTTTTAATGTTCTTGAACATCAAAGCTTCATGTAGAATAAAAGAACTGTTGACAAAATTAATGCATGTCAATATTTACAGTATAGCAGATTATTTCAGAACACAAGTAAATCCAAGTCTATGTACTATCCAAATACTCCCCTACCTGAGGAAGAATGTACTGCACATGATGAACCCAATTGGATAGAGATTCCACCAGGTCAACCACTTGGATGCCCTCAAAATCGGGGTTTTCCTCATAGCTGTCTCGACCACCTTCCACCTCTTCTTCTTCTCCTTCCTCTTCACCAAACTGATAGAATCCTAGAGGGCTGACATGGGTCGCTGCTGAAATGCGGGCAATTTGGGCTCTTAAGTAATTGCTTTCATTTCCTGGGAAGGGTGGGTAGCTTATGATGGCCGCATCTAGCCGCCCAGTGAAAAATTTCTTGATTTTTCTTGCAGTAACAATTTGTGCAGGCGTAACGGACGGTAACTTCACCCACGGATTTCCAGGCTCATTGCAAACAAAATAGACGTACTTGTTTGTACCTGTTCTGCGGTCTTCCTTTGGGACAGCCTGTGGGGCCTTATACAAGGGCTTTGGTGATTCATCCTCCTCCCTTCTCCGGCTTCACTTTCTCCGTCATCCCTCTCCTCAGCTACCGCCTCCTCTTCCACCTCCTCCTCATCTTCGCCATCACGGAATTCCACCTCAGCAACAATGTAATTCATTTCCAGACCCAAGATCTTGCCCCAGAAGCGGCATCTTTGGATTGGGTGTGTGTCAGTGAGTTGCTTGAGGGCAAGAAACACCCGATACGTCTCATCTGTCCCCAAACCAACTCCAGCTTGTTCAAAATAATAAGCTGACTCCATCACATTGGGCAGAGAGTTTTCTGCCTAGGAAAACAAATACAAATTTTTATTCATAAGGGGAATATTTACTTCTTTTTTATGTCTTGATACTAGCTCAACTTTCTCCTTTACTCTTCTTTTTTTGAAGATATGCATGAAAATGTGTTAATCCCTAAACTTCAGTTCTTCCCTCACACATAAAGCTTCTTACACCAGTTGTGTACTATACTCATTGATATGATGATAGGTACTTTGTTTTATATGACTCTTAAAAAGAACTTAATAATTACTAATGACAAAAATTCAAGCCAGGCATAATGGTTCACACCTTTAATCCCAGCACTTGGAAGGCAGAGGCAGGTAGATCTTTTTGAGTTTGAGGCCAACCTAACCTATATAGCAAGTTCCAGGCCAACCAGGGCTATATAGTGAGGCTCAATCTGAAAAAACGTTCAACATTATTTTTCATACAAAATAGTGAACACTGCTAAAATAAGATACAGTTTAACTTGCAGAGACATATTTATAAACATTTGTGTTTGTTGTCATTAAATACATTAAAATATTACTGCATTCGTGGCATTACATGTATGCCAGGTAGATAACAATCTGTATAGTAACATGTAAAATAATGGGAAGGATAAAAAAGGAAACCATTTTTTGAGGTGCTTGGCATGATCTACACTTTAAAAATACAAATGCACCTGACAGTCTATATAGTAGATAACAGCATTTGAAATAACAAACATAATTCCATAAAAGGAATAGAGGAAAATGAACACAGGGTGCTAAGGGACCAGAGAATAGCATTTACAAGACCAAAGGGAAGTACGGAAGAGCCTTAACTGAAGCGGAATGCTTCCCAGACAGTCTTGACTCACAGGATAGAGCAGGTATGATTACTCATCATTCTTACAAGTGACTTACTATTATTTATATTTTCCCATTGTGGTGTCAAAATAAAAGTAAGGACTTTTTGAGTTTTTTTTTTTTCCTTTGGTTGTTTGGTTGGTTGGTTTTGATTGAGTATAGCCGTGGCTGCTCTGGAACTCACTCTCTAGTCCAGGCTAGCCTTGAACTTACAAAGATCTGTCTGCCTTTGCCTCTGAGTGCTGGGATTAAAGCCACCTGGCCTGGCTAATACATCTAATATAATATAACACATTTAAAATCCTCACTTGTGATATAAGATTGCAAAGTTCTTTCCCTGGCGTGTAGAGTGTCCCTTGCTCTTGGCCCTGCTCACTTATCTACCACACAGCGGGGTCAGGAGCACAACTGTGGAGGTCAAAGGACAATTTGCTGGGGTTGGTTCTGTCCTTAAGCATGCAGGTTCCAGGACTGAACCCAGCGGGGACTTCAAGCATGACACCGGGAGCCTTTACCCTCTTTCTGGCCCTGATAGGAAGCTGTGTTCTTCATCCTGTAACTCAGCCCCCGTATTTCACAGCTGCTAGCCTGACCCTTTATTAGGAAGATGCTTGGTCAAGGTGGGGTCAGGCTCCAGACTCAAAACAGCTATGTGTCTTCTCACTCACCTCCTATATCGGGGTGTAGAACCTGACCTAGTGAAGCTGCCTTGGACAACCGAGAGCCCCGTTCCTATATTTAATACTGGCATTTCTTTCTGAAGGTATTCCTGAGAATGTCTGCCGACTGTTGTGGCTCTCATCTACTACTCTAGCACCATGTGTACTGCCATGGTTTCTGCCATGATGATAATGGACTGAACCTCTGAAACTGTAAGAGAGACCCCAAACAATCAAGTGGCTTTCTTTTATGAGTTGCCTTGTTCATGGCATCTCTTCACAGCAATACAACAGTGACAAAGACTCGATCCATCCATCAAGAGTGGATGCCTTATCTGATTATGTACCAAATAGTGATGTAGCATGAATCTTAAAAGTTCTTATTAATAAAATCAAACCTGAGCCGAGTTATTGGGGTCCATGCTGGTAGATCAGAGAGACAGGACAAGCCACAGCTATCTCACCTCGCCGGATCCTCAGCTGGTCTTGTCTCCTCAGACTGGAGGCCTCTGAGTCCTCATCTGGAATGGGTCTCAGCTGAATTACTGCTCAAAAGCCTGAAGCTTAACCAGGCCAAATGCCTAACCAGCCAAAATCTCTAGTTTCTGGTCCTCACGCCTTATATATCTTCCTGCTTTCTACCACCACTCCCTGGGATTAAAGGCTGGCTTTCTGGGATTAAAGGCGTGAGTCACCATGCTTGGCTATTTCCAATGTGGCCTTGAACTCACAGAGATCCAGAGGGATTTCTATCTCTGGAATGCTAGGATTAAAAGTGTGAGTGCCACCATTTTCTAGCTTTTGTATCTAGTGGCTGTCTGTTCTCTGACCCCAGATAAATTTATTAAGGTACACAATATTTTGGTGAACACAATACCACCACATAGTGACTTTCTAAAAAATGACAGACATCATGCATGACAAAGATCTCGTAAAGTGATGAAAAATTCATACCACTTACTGACACGGAAGTCACCAGATGATCATAGTGAAATGCACTGGAAGGCTTGAAAGGATATAGAAAAATCTGATTCACATACTATTTACAGATCTATAAAAAACAGTTGGTGTGCTCATCAACAAACCTCTTTCATCCCTGAGATTCCAGTGCTCATTAGTACTATCAAGCTATTTGGCAATCACTTACTACTATTTACAGATCTATAAAATAGTATATTCATGAAGCCAATGCCACTCATCCCTGAGATTCCCAGGCTCAGGGATGAGTGTTGAGATAATTAGTGATCACTTACGATTTCCTCCTCCAGTTCTGGATCAATTCCTTCCAACTGTCCCTGAAGAAAAAGAGCCTTCTGCTTCTCTGCTATTTCATATGCTGGAAGCATCTCATTTTCATTGTGGAGTGTATCTAATTTTTTATTAAAATTGGCCACCTTTACATCTTTGCTTATATTTTCAATGATGTCAACAGCATCTGCAGGACGCTGGTCTAATATCATGGTCAGCACATTAGAAAGATGATCATATCTACCCAAACAGAGAAAATTCCAGATAGTATATACATCATGAACACGTAAAAAAAAAATTTCATGCAAATTCAGTTGGGTTTTGGGGAAATTAAAAATTTGAAATCTTAAGTGATTTTGAAGAGAAGCTAATTTCTACCATTCCAGATAGTACATACTCTAGAATTTTCTCTAGTAAATCCTCTAATATGAGGTGGATATTTAAGTTAGTAAAGGAAAACATAGCAGCAGGATTTATAATACACATCAGCTATTTTCACATTTCATTTCTGAAATTGAAACCTCTTAGCTATACACTAACAGTGATGAACATTTTTCACTCTTACCTTAATTATTTCCTGTTCCCCATCCTTGCCCTCACCAAATACAATCTGATGTTATTTGATATTATCCTATTAATCCCTTAAGAGCTGTGTTCTTACCATATTACATATTTTAAAGAATTTTCCAAGTATGTCTTTGCATGTGGGTAGGTACGTGTGAAAGCACGTGCCCTTGGAGACTAGAACATGCCAGATCTCCTGGATTCTGAGTTGTAGGTGCTCTTGAGCTGCCTAACATGAGTGTTGAAAACCAAACTCTAGTCCTCTACAAGAGCAGTACACATTCATAACTGCTGAGCCATTTCTCCAGCCCCTACATCTTTAAAAGAAGATCTATTTTATTTAATGCATGTGAGTATTTTGCATGCATGTATGTATATGTACCATTTGCATGCTGGTTCCTGAGGAGGTCAGACATTTTTGGATCCCCTAGAACTGGGATTAAAGGATTGTTGTGAGCTACCACCATGTGGGTGCTGGCTACCAAATCCTGGGTTTCTGAAAGAGCAACTAGTGCCCTTAACCACTAAGCCCTGTCTCTACTCACTACATTATATTTTTAAAGTAACGATTTGCTTCAATGTTTTTAGGCTCCCAAAGAAAGCATTTCATATTGCTATCTACCTACATACAGTAAAAAACAAGTTAACAAATTATTTGATTTTTTCTTTTGTTTTAAACTATTTTTGTTAGTTTTTGGAGAATTTTATATGTGTTTTAATCACATTTACCTTCTCTCTCTCAACTCTTCCCAGATCCACCAACTCAACTTTGTGTCTTTTTTTCCCCCCCTCCATCAGGGCCAATGTGTGCTGCCCAAATATTCTTAGACATGTGGCCCTCCTCTGGAGTGGTGATTATAACATTTTGTTCTACTCTATTTCACAATTATAGTAGCAAAACTTCATTTACCATTAATTAATTATACATTGTTCATAACTCACAGTCTGTGGTTTTCAAGCACTAGATTTATAGAGACTGCATGGACTTTACACACTACTAAATACTTATCTCCTAGCACAATGCTGATTTACAGAATAAGAATGGATGGATGGATGGATGGATGGATGGATGGATGGATGGATGGATGGATGGGGAAATAGTGGCCTATGCCTCTTGACAATCTGTTTCCAATATCATCAAAATCTATTGCATTGTGTCCTGTTTTGTCAGTAAACACTGAGTAAAACTCCATGGGATCCAATGTCTGTGGCCTCCAAGGGCACCCCATTCATAAGCACACTCCCACACATAGATACATAATTAAAAATAAACTATTTTTACGACATGGTGTTATGTAGTGGTTAAGAGTTCTTCCTGCTCTTTGAGAGAACTCCAGTTGGGTTTCCAGTACTCACGTGCACCCACATTGTATTTGCAAGATGTAGCCTCTAGTTCCTGCTGCTACCTACTCATACTTTGGAGGCTGATGATCCCTAGTGGGAGGGCCAGGCATCAAAATATAAGTTCATAAACATTTATAAAATTATGATGTCTCATAAATTTATAAAATTGTAACTGTCACAAAGTACTATGAAATAAAAACATACACTATTGCAGGAGAGTTCTGTGGCAGCTGAGTTCTGAAGGGTCAAGAGCTAACTAAGCAAAGACTGAGGGAAAAAGCCTCCTCAGCAGAGAGATCATGGGAATTGACTATTTCTTATAACTGGAGAAGAGTAATGAGGAATGAAACAAATTGAGAATCAAGCAAATGAAGTCTTCCATGAGTTTCTGAGTCAGGTCCTTCATATTGAAAAAGAACAACCTGATTTTATGTTTTCTTTATTTTGAAAATTTTATTAACACTTTTTAAAACATGTATGGGTGTTTTGCCTGCACATAAGTCTGTGCAACCAGTGTGTGCCTGATGCCAGGGAGGCCAGAGGAGAGTTTCAGAATCCTTAAAACCAGAGTTACAGACAATTGTGAACTAGGAATTGAACGTGGGTCTTTTAAAAGATCAGCCAGTACTCTTAACCACCGACCATCTCTTCCACCCCCATTTCCATTTGATGTTTTCTAGCATTGCTTCTAGCCACAAAGTTCATCTATAATTATATAATCCCAGAAGCAAAAATGTCTAAAAACCTACACTATGATGAGTTTTCACATTAAAACCACAATGAGATGTCAAGAACACACCTGGACATTTGGTTACCACACGTTTAAAAGAAAGACTAGAATGTTTTTAAACAGCCAGTTTTTCTGGTTTCCTGTAGAACACAGGACGTGGAACTTTCAGTGCTCACGTTGCAGGACAGACCTAAGGAAGCCAGGGTGGGCAGTCACCCCAGTGCTGTCCAGGGACTGAGCATAAAGTCAGCCTACACAAGTCCTGGAATGGTTACAAGAGTGCACACGGTCACTGTAGGCATTCTATTTTACAAGATGCTTAGATTTCATGACTTTATAATTCCCTTCAAGTCAAAATTAGATAAAACAAACAACAATGAGACCCCAAACAAACAAAATATACCTAGACTGTGTGACTAGGGTCTTCAAAGACCTGAAAGAATGGTCAGCAGTGGCCTGGATTTAAGTGTTTGACACAATTATCTCATTAACTCATTTATTTGTATTTTCTCTCCTTTGTTTATTTGTTTGTTTTTGAGATAGAGTCCCACTGTGTTGCCCTGACTGACCTGGAACTCTGTGTAGATCAGGCAGACCTATAAACAGAGATCTGCCTGCCTCTAGTTCCCCTCCTAGGTCTTGAGATTAAAGGCCTAGGCCACCACACCCAGTAACTTTTCTTTTTCAAATGAAAGCCTTTCCAATTCTATCTTCTTTCATCTCCAGCATGTTTTCACAGACACGCTTACCTCACTCTGCCCCTGTCCTGCTTTGTCTAACTGTCCTTCCCCCAACCCCTGTGATACTTACAGGTTTAAACCAGACTTGCTGCTGGTACTCAGCAGGTATGCCTTTGCATTCTGAATGGCCACCTCAAGCATACTGGGAGCTGCTTCATCGGCCCTAAACTCGGGCTGGTCTGGGTCACAGTTACTGTTTGAGTCTTCCTCCGGTAGAAGGTCATATCTCAGCCCGCTGGGCTTGGACTTATTACGGCTGGCATCGCCTGGCCCACACAGGTCAGGCTGGTGTGGCGGAGACCCTGGGAAGGTGCTTCCCTCTGCTTGGCTCGTGTAGTGAGAAGTTAATTGTCTTGCAGCAGCATATGGTTCCCATGGATCAGAATGAGGTGTCGCAGCATCAAGAGTCCCACTCAGGCCCCTCTCTGCCTGTGATGAAGTTACAGGGTCCTGTGTAGGTGCGGTCAGGAAAGGAGTGGCATGAAACTCCGGAGGAAGCAGAGGAGGGGAGGACCGCAATCCTGGTCCAGTGAGGTCTTCCAGAGACGGGCTGGCTCCAGACTGGCGGCCCCAAGAGGGGCTCATTCTGTATTGGGGTTCAGTGTCTGACCTTTGCTCCTCTTCCCGGTACTCAGGTGATGAGGGACCAGGGTCCTGGGGAGAAGCTACTGATGCTCCTTCCCATAGCTGCTCTGCTTCCTCTGGCTCTTGGTTTTCTTTTTCTTGCTTCAGAGAAGTAGAGTTTTCCATAGGAGTCAAAAATAAAAACAAAGATTCTGGCTGAAGGGAGAGTGAAGATATGGAAGGAAGGAAGCAATACGGAGTTTTGCTGAGATCTCCTAAGCAATCAATTTCTGGGTTCTACAAGCTATACAGGTTGCAGCGTCCTGTCTCCATAGCAACCCCAGGCTGACCTTCTCTAAGGGGAAAAAAAACAAGCAGCCCTGTTACTAGGATTTTAGGGAGGAGACTACAATAAAAATTCTAGTTTTGTGATTGGGTGAAGTCTCTGTCCTTCTTCCTAGATCAGCCAATCCGAACCGGATCCTTTTGTTTTTTTTTTTGTTTTGTTTTAGAAACCGGAGACCTGCAAGTCCTGTAAAGCACAGACTAGGAGGAACTGTGATCCGGTGCTGGAGGTCTTTAAGAGTGGGTGTAACAGCTTGATCCAGGCATGATATGAAGTATGAGGTCTGAACTAGTGCAAAGATTATTCTCTGTATATCTCCCACGTTCTGAGAGACAGATAAAGACACCGACTGGGTGTGAGAGCGTGCCAAGATAATCTTGTAGGTTAGCTGATAAGGACATAAAGATAGATACTGTTTCAGGGACCACTAGAGCCCAAAATGCAGGCTCACAGTGCCTAAGTATCTCACTAAGCCATCCTACTGTGAACCACAACTCCCGAAAGGATCTGCAGAGGCTGAGTGGAGGATTAGAATTTCAGGACTGTGGAGAGATTGGAATGTTGCAGGTCCAGGAGTTAATTACCTTATCTTGGGCCAAATTCCAGCCCTCTAAATTTGGCCCTCCAAAACAGCCATTCCTTGTCCCACTGTGTCGCAATTAACATCTTGTGACAATAGATAATAGCCCTTTTGGAATCTATTAGCTTAGCAGACCACTAACTTCTACCAGATGTCACCAGATAGGATCTTAGATGAATAGAACAGCTCCCCACATACCTCCATCTCTGATATGCTCATCAATTGTTAAACTTGTCTTGATTTATGACTTCCTTTGTTCATGGAACTATAAGAACTTCATGAAACTGCTTCCACATTGCAACGTGGAGTTTGGGGTAACCTAAATCTGTGTTCCTAGGTCACGGTTACTCAAAATGGCTCCAGAATAAACTATCTCTTATACCCTTCAAGATGAGAGATGTGGTTTTTGCTTCATCAAGTATGGCGCTGCAATGTGGGATGTCGAGAATGATCCACTTTTCATTGAATAAATCACCTGAGAGGAAGCCAGGTGACTGTATGAACCCACTGAATGCAGGCCATCTGCTGTTATTTCCTTAGTGGATTGTTGGTGAATTCTTTTAGGACTCTGGACCTCCCTAAATTTGGTCAGTGGTTCATTTTGCTTATTCAGAGCTGGTTAGGGCCGGGCGGTTATGGCGCACGCCTTTAATCCCAGCACTCGGGAGGCAGAGGCAGGAGGATCTTTGTGAGTTCCAGGCCAGCCTGGTCTACAGAGCGAGTTCCAGAGCAAAGCTACACAAAGAAACCCTGTCTCGAAAAAACAAAAACAAAAAAAAAAACACAAAACAAAACAAAACAAAAAACTGAGCTGGTTAGGAAGGAGCTACTTCGATAGACAAGAGGATCCTACTTTGATCTGTTTTCAAAGTATTTTGTTAAAAGTATCTCATTTGTTTCTTTGCTCTGAGAGCATTTTGGTCTAGGCATTTTGGTTTGGTTTGGTTTGTTTGCTTGCTTCTGGATGTCTAAAGGCATTTTGGTCAGTATTTTGTTCGTTTTAGGAACTTTGAAGGCATTTTGGTTTTGGTTTTGTTTCTCTTTGTTTTCACTGTCTTTGAATTTATTAGCATTTGGGCTTTTGTCTCCTGACATTTCCCTTCAAATTCACAATTCTGTATCCCCTGCTGCTTCTCCTGCCACCTTGCTAAGTATTTAGCTAAGGAATTTTATGAGTACCCAATGATAAAGGCGCTGAAGACAAGAGGCACTTGTTCCTTCCCACCCAAAAGTGTGCAGGCATCAGTGGAACACTCATGAGTGCAATGGCCCCATAGAGAAACCCAACAAACATACTGTGGTTTTCGTGTTCATACAACCAACCAGTTCTACGGACTTTTATAGAGGAAGCCAGTCTTTAGTTACCTCCCATGAATAGTTCAAAGCTTACCTGTGTTCTAGTAAACGAAGTTCAAATGAACACTACAAGAACAAAAATGTTCATTTGATACTATAGAAGTGTAGATGGCCTTTTCTTTCCTGTCTGCCAGTTTCCAAATAACCCACACAGAGGCTTAAACTTGCTACTAGCTAACACTTACTACTTAAATTAACCCGTTTATATTAGTCTACATTCTGCCACATGGTGTTACCTCTCTTTCATCTTGTACCTCCTGATTCCTCTCTGTGTCTGGCTGGCAACTCCTCTCTCTTTCCCTCCCCTTTTCTTCCCAGTGTCTTTAGTCTGGTTCTCCTGCCTAACCTCCAGCCACCAGCCAGTCAGTTTCTCTATTAACCCAATCACAGTGACATATATTCACAAGTGAAAAGGAATACTCCACACAGAAGTGAGTTCATACATTCCCAATTATTTACAGCCAATTGTAACTATTAATTTGTAAATGCTGTTTCCAACATAAAGAATGTATTTAGCGGACCATATCTGTCCTTGACTATAAATCATAAATTAATTAAAATCTTTAATGTTAATTTGTTCTATGTTTCTATTTTAATACTAGCCAACAAAATATTTGACACGTCACATTAATCTGACTTTCACTTAGCAGAACGTTAGTGATACTATTTTGAGTCCTCCACAAACATTTCAAAAATGGCTAAAGCTGCAGATGTTTTTTTCTTCCCCAGAATATGTGTGTACACACTCAGAAAGCACTGCATGCAGTATCTGCTGCTATAGAGACTCCTTAAAGGCAGATCCCCCAGATGTAGAGTCCTTGGATTCTTTTTTTTTTTTTTTTAGATTTATTTATTTATTATGTATACAGTGTTCTGCCTACTTGTATGTCTACAGGCCAGAAGAGGGCACCAGATCTCATTACAGATGGTTGTGAGCCACCATGTGGTTGCTGGGAATTGAACTCAGGACCTCTGGAAGAACAGTCAGTGCTCTTTACCTCTGAGCCATCTCTCCAGCCTGAGTCCTTGGATTCTAAAAATAAAACAAAATGTTTAGAAAAATTAGCTACAGTTTATTGGTATCTTTTGGTGATTGGTAGATTTGAATTAAATCTATTTTCCCTCCTTCATGGATCTCTTATCTTCTCTATGTATGTGGTAAGTTATCCATGGATGCAGAATAGAGTGGTAGTCCCAGATAAAAGGAAGCATGAAAGTCCCAGATGAAAGACACTTAGAGTTGGATTTTATCTCCTCTAATAACTAGAATAATAGGAAAAACAACCTAAGAAAAATGTCCATTATTATTCCTGCCTCAACCTACAATTTTCCTGGATGTGTTCAACTGATACACCACCCTAGGATAGGTATGAATGTGGCTCACCACAAAATCGTAAGCTTACTGAATATATGAGCATCAGACAATCCCCCTTCGACCAAACCCCCTCCTTTCAATTTTCCTCCAAACTCTTTACTCCATTCTAAAATTGGTAGGAGGTGTGGTAGCATGTCTTTGCCATTGTTCTCTCAATTCTGGAAGATAATAGTTGATAAACCCTCATTTTACTCATTGTAGAGGATACAGGAAAGAGGTACTGTCTCAGGTGTTATTATTCTTACTAAGAAGACTAATACTATTGCTACTATTTATCCTTCTTTCTTGTTTTTTTTTTTTTAAAGATTTATTTATTTATTATGTATACAGTGTTCTGCCTGCATGTATGCCTGCAGGCCAGAAGAGGGCACTAGATTTCATTACAAATGGTGGTTGTGAGCCACCATGTGGTTGCTGGGAATTGAACTCAGGACCTCTGGAAGAGCAGTCAGTGTTCTTAACCTCTGAGCCATCTCTCCAGCCCCTATTTATCCTTCTATCTCAGCTTCCCAAGAGCTGGAATTACAGCCTTATGCCATCACACCCAGCCCTGCTCTTATTAAGGTAGGATGGGAATGATTGACAAGATGCTACTCACCTCACTGTCTCTGAAAATGTAGACGTCAGGGGAAGGAGGAAAGACATGATACCTCTGCTTGTGCCCATACAGCAGTACAGGAAAGGATAAATGGCCTGCCACACCTTAATGACAGCGTCAAGTGTTGAGGAAGCAAAGTGTGGTTTCTTCCATTGTATTTATATGGAATAAAGTAGGTAAATAAACATTCTGTCTGCAGGTCATTACTGATCCTAGTATCTACTCAGAGGAAGAAGGACTTTTTATAGTTCAGAGCCTTCAGAGTTTTTGAGAGCAGACTTGCTATAAATAGGCTTGAATATGTAGAATGGTAAATGAAGGACAGGGCTTACCACGGTAGCATCCCGAACGTCCTGTGATCTCTGGGCAATCTTCCTTCTTTCCTTCACCTATTAGAAATTATGTGACACTATGACCAGAGCCCTTTGCCCGGATGTTGCTGCCATGCTGTTTGGGCCGCTTGGCTAGGACATTTGTGAAGGAAACCTAATGTTAGGCATTGTTTTCAATGACAGATTGTCAAAACCCAGAATTTTTAAATAACACACAGTTTCTAGAAAAGATAAAGAAACTCAGAATGTATGGAGAATAAAAAATACTACAGGAAAGTATGTGTCAAACTTGTGGATACAAATGCTCAGAGAATATCCATAGTCTTAAAGGACTCATTTTTAAAAGTACAAACGTCTATAATAAATGAGGTACGCATCTTGTTTAAAAAATAGGGGAAGGGAAGAGTAAACCTGGAGTGATTTGAAGAGATGAAATAATGAAGAGCAGTAACCCCTAATTCAGAATTGCATAAGCAAAGGAAACACTAGCTCACCCAGACAAGAACAAAGTAAGGATCCCACCCATGAGTTACTGTACTTACTCAGCTTGTGTGAGGGGTTACTAACCGGAGTGTGTGTGACCCCCAAACAGCTGCACTCCTACAAAGTTCTACCTCATCATGGGTGACCGACCCCATGGGAGCCATCAGAGTTCCATGTGCAGTTAACATTGCACTCCTCTCTAGCTTCTCTCAACGCCACTTGCCTCTGGGGCTTGGGGGAGGGAAAGGGAAAGGCAATAAATGCTGAAGATGGTATTTTCTTATCTCTTTCTTGTTTTCATTTGTCTCTATAGTTCCAAAACCCACAACATTTCTTAAACAAAATGATATTGCTACATTCTTTAATAATGCCAGTTATGAAACTATCGCTTAAAAAATAACAAGAACCTAATTGAGGAATAAATGCATAAAGTCGAATACAATTCCCTCATTCTCTCTTTTCCTGTCATTTGGATGTAGATGTGAAACCCAAGGCCCCTGAATTCTAGGGAAGTGCTCTAGGAAGTGAGGTCCTAGCCCTCCACTTTTTCAAAGGTATTTCATGTGATCTGGTGGAAACACACATGTGTCTGCTGCCAAAGCCTCCAAGGAAGAGCCTGGTACGGCATTCTGCTCTTTGATTTTTTGATCTGAATGTTGTCGGTTCTTAAACCACAGTGTAGCTCTTACTTCCTACATGAATGCCCTAAAGATGGGCACATTAGATGCAGAGAAAAACATCTACAATTCAGTGACATTTTGTCCCACCAAAATGATGACCTAGTCTATCTAAACATACAACTTCACTTCTTCTTCCCCGAAGAACCTACATTCCGGGATTGAATTAAAACCCGCCATTCAAGTTAAATTCTAAGAGTTCTACATGACTATAGCATGACTTTAAATGCATATGCACATTCATTTTTCTGTATTTCTGTATATTTACCCTAAATAAGTTTCTGAGACCGTAATTTTAGGGAAAGATTGAGAATTTTATATTATATTATGAAGCTCTAACAAATTGTTGGTTTATTTGAGTTTATCTCTTAGCTCAGTGTCATATGACATTGACATGATGTAAGTGTATAGACAAAGAGTATTTCACATACAAAATTCTTAGTTCTGTGTCATAAATAAATTTGGGTAAAACTTCAAGCCATCCACGGAGTCTCCATCTTCTCTGAGAGAAGCATCCTCTTTTAGCCAGGAGGAAGGACATTCGCAACCTCTTTCCATGTCAAGGATCTGCTTTCTGAAACTGGATCCAAGGTGAGGCCCACCATTTCCTCTTCCTTGTAGGAAGAAGCTCATTTACCAGGACACCATTGTAAAAAACCCAGAGCCTGACAGGTAATTTCAGCATCTTGTACACATTCACTAAATCTTCTGGTAAAAGCAATTCTATTCCTGGAGCTGGGTTTACTAAACAGTACATCTCTGTGAGTGACATCACCCCCACCCCACCCCCACCCCACATTCCTCTATAGGTTCCTGCAATATTCCTGCCTGCTGTGTTTGGCTGTCTGCTTGTGGTACCGTGCACTTGTGAAGCAGACCTGAAAAGTGGGGTCATTATCTTCTGTTTTTTTTTTTTCTTTGTTTTTGACCCCACTGCACTACATCCAATTCTGAATCATCCTGTTTTGTCTTCCTTGCCTCTGGACTGTACCTCTGCTTCCCACTACTGCCATATGCATTAAACTCATGCAAAAGGTTTTGGCTCTAAAAGTTGTCAGAGAAATGCTACCATAATTGACCTCCATGTCCCTCTTTTAAAAGTAGGAAGACTGGTCTACTGTAGGGGGCACCGTTCCCTCTGCTAAGAAAGTGGACTATACAAAAAGGAGAAAATAAGCTGAGCACAAGCATTCACTGGTCTACTTTTGGGCTGCAGGTTCTGTGTGAGCAGCTCCTGAGGTCCAACACTATCTCCACGGTTTGATGGACAGTAATCTGAAACTGGGAGCCAAAGGGACCCTTTCTCCCTCCAGTTGCTTTTGTTGGGGTATTTTTTTTTTCACAGCAAATAAAGTAAATAAGATAATAACCTTACATGAAAATAATTCAGTGAGGACATCTGTCTTTCATTCTGAAACCACCTTGTGATTAATCTTCTTAGCCCAATATTATTGTTTTGAAATATCATACACAATGCTCTTCATTTTACTTTTAAAAATTTCCTCTGGATTTTATCTCCTTGGATATTCCCATAGTTCACTTGGTGATGAATTCATATATAGTCCTCAACTTTTCTAAAACATCATTTTTCTTTGAAATATCTTTGGTTTAGTGATGAAGGATAAAATAATGAAAGAAAACCTCTAGAGAAAATGATGACATTATGGCCCATGGTCCTGGGAAGATGGTTCTTTTTATGTCTATATTTTATTATACAGGGTTAAATAAGTCCATTTACATACAGGTGTGCAATATACTTTAAGTATATTCTACTCATGCTTCACTGACCTTCTCCTCCAACCCTTTGCTCTGCAGATAGTCTCATCTCTACCTTCATGTCACCAGTACTAACATGTTATACATATGTGGTGTCTGGATCCACAAATGAAAGCATGCAACATTTGTCTTTATGATACCGACTTAATTAGTTTAATTTTTTTTTCCTGACAGTGGCATGGCTTTATTCTTTAAAGATGAAAAAAAAATTTTTGTTTCTGTGTCTTTGCTGTTTGAAATCTAGGTTGGTTTTACAACAGTGGTTGTGAATAGTGCTACAGTAACTGTGATGTTTATATCCTTATGATGTGTTGACTTGGAGTCTTTGGGTTAAAAACAAACAAAAAACAAGAAGTAGTATAGCTGGGTCGTTTGGTAGGCTTATTCTTAGGTTTTCTTTCCCCCTCTCTTTCTTTCTTCCTGAAACCACAATACTGATTTCCATGGTAGTTGGGCTATTTTAAATACCCAATGGTAGTGTATAAGGGTTCCATTTTGTCCATGTTCTCACCAGCATTTGTTGTTATTTATTTTTCTGGTGACTGCCATTCTGAACATAGAAAGATGGACTCTCAATGTACTTCTAATTTGCAATTTTATCATGGCCAATGAGGCTGAATGTTTTTTTTTTTTAAATTCCATTGGCAAGTTCTGCATCATCCTTTAAAATTTGTTTTATTTCTAATCTTGTGTATATGCGTTCATCTATGTGCATGTGTGTGTGTGTGTGTGTGTGTGTGTACCACACATATATAAGTGCCAATGGAAGACAGAAGGTATGAGGTTTCTTGGAAATGGAGTTATGGGTGGTTGTAATTTGCCTAACATGGGTGTTAGGAACTGAATTCATGTCCTCTGGAAGAGCAGGAAGTGCTCTGAACCACTGACCCATCCCTCTATCCTCCTGTACTTGGTCTTTTGAGAATATTCTGCTCATTTCATCAATCCATGTACTGACTGGGTTGTTCACTTTCTTGTGGTTGAGATATTTAAATATTCCAGATATGAATCCTGTGTTTGGTACATGCCTTGTAAAGACTTTGTCCCATTCTGTAGGCTATCCCTTCACTCTGTTGTTTCCTTTGATGTAAGGAAGCCTTTAAGGTGCACGAGGTCCCACTTGTTACAGGTGCTACTTCCCGAGCAACTGCAGTCTTATTCAGAAAGAATTTGTCTATGCCAATATCTCAAAGGGTTTTCCTTACCTTTTACCTTATCAATTTTAGAATTTCAAGTTTTACATTAAGGTCTTTGGTGCATTGGAAATTGATTTTAAGATGGGGTGAGATACAGAGATCTAGTTTCATTCTTCTACATATGAATATCCACTTTTTGCTAGCAACATTTGTTGAAGAGATTGCCTTTTCTTTAGGGCATACTTTTGAAATCTTTTTCAAAAATCAAGTAGCCATAGCTACTTGAGTTTAATTCTGGGTCTTGTATTTTATTCCTTTGATTTTTGTGTCTGTTTTTGTACCAGCATTACACCTTTTTTAAATTAAGATTTTATTATTTATTTATTTATTTATTTATTTATTTATTTATTTATTTATTTATTTATGTGTGTATCTGTATGTGTCTGTGTGCATGCATGTGAACCTGGATGTGTGTGCCTGAGGAGGTCAGAAGAGGGCATTGAATTTCCTGGAGCTGGAGTTACAAGCAGTTGTTAACCGCCTGACATGGGTGCTGGGAAGTGAGCTCTGGGCCTCTGAAGGAGCAACAAGTGTTCTTAACTGCTGAGCCATGTCTACAGCCTCACATGCTTTTATTACTATGGCTCTGTAGTATAACTTGAAATCAGCCATGGTGATAATTCCAGCATTTTTCTCAGAATTACTTTGGCTATTTACGGTCTTTTGTTTTGTTTAGAAATTAATATACATCATTCTTTCCCACATTCTCCTCCCTCCAATTCCTTAAATTTATGGCTTCCTATTAATTTTAATCACCTCTCTATCACACATACGTATATAGGCTTATAAACACTACCTGATGAAATTATCTAGTATTGGCCATATGTGTTTAGGGTTGACCCCTTAGCATTGGCAAGTCTATCAGACAGCTTATCTCTGGAGAAGACTGATTCTCTCTCTCTCTCTCTCTCTCTCTCTCTCTCTCTCTCACACACACACACACACACACACACACACACACAGCAAACATTGATTTTCTGTAGCTTTTCTTACAGAGATGAAGTCTTATGTGAGCTAAATTTTTTGTGAAGAATGACTCTGGAGTTCTGATGGGGTACTGCATTGAATCTGTAGGTTGCTTTTGGTAGTATAGCCTTTTTTTTTTTTTTTTTTTTTTTTTCGAGACAGGGTTTCTCTGTGTAGCTTTGCGCCTTTCCTGGAACTCTCTTGGTAGCCCAGGCTGGCCTTGAACTCACAAAATCCACCTGGCTCTGCCTCCCGAGTGCTGGGATTAAAGGCGTGCGCTACCACCGCCTGGCAGTATAGCCATTTTTACAATATTAATTCTTTGTATACATGAGCATGGGAGGTATAGCTTCTTATCCTTTAGTATCTTCAACTTCTTTGTTTAGCATTTTAAAGTTTTTATTGTAGAGGTCTCTCACTTTTTTTTGGTATCCCAATGTGCTGGCTAATTTTTATATTAAATTAACATAACCTAGAGTTGTTATGGAAGAGGGAATCTCAATTGAGAAAGTGCCCCTACCAGATTGGCTTGTGGACAAATCTGTGATGCATTTTTTTTTGATTGATTATTGATAGATGCTGTTCCACTCTAGCTCTTGGCTCCAGGTCCCTGCCTTGACTTGCCTCAGTGATGAACTTTGATAAGTAAGTGTAAGCTCATTAAACTCTTTCCTCCCAAAGTTGTCTTTGGTCATGGTGTTTTATCACAGCAATAGAAACCAGGCAACTGGTTGGTTTTCATTATCAGTGCGACACAACCTAGAGTCACCTGAGAAGAGAGAAACTCAACTGAAGGGTAATTTTGAGGCAATCTTGAATGGTGGGGGGCTGGGGTGGGGGAGTTAGTAACTTAGAAGTTTAGCAGGTCCGAGGAGCTGAACTATAGTCTGGAAATATTTGGGCACACAAGAATTTCATAGCAGAAGACAGTTGAAATATTAAAGGCTGGATAACACCAAATATTCATAGTAAATAGCTTGCCTTTTGACAGACCTGTGACTGGTCTAAGTTAAGCTTCAATACACAGCTGAATCTCTATAATATATTCTTGTAGACTGCAAGATGGATATTTTACACGACAAAGTATAAAGCTCCAGAAAATATGTTTTTATTTTTATGTATATGTGTGCCTAGCCTGCATGTGTGTCTGTGTATCATGTGTGTGCAGTGCCAAGAAGAGGGCGTCAGAGCCCACGGAACTGCTGTCCCAGAAGGTGTGGCATGGAGGTTAGCCTCCCTGAAGGTACTGGGAATAGAACCTGGGTCTCCTGGAATAGCAGGCAATGCTCTTAACTGCCGAATTCTCTCTCCAGCCCAGAATCTGGTTTTTAAATGCTTCATCCCTGAAGTCCGTAAGACATCACTGATTTACCAACTGTCTCCTTTTATCAAGTGCCGCAGCCAAATGGCAGACATAGCCACACCATTGCTTCTTCACTGTCTGTACCAAAGCCAGATTTACTTTAGAATTAATGAATCTTAGGTTCAGGGCCCACCCTCGCTAGGCTTTTTCATAAGCTTCATATTTATAATGTTATATTTTCTTAGTCAGAGACTTCTCCAAAGTAAATAGGCTGCAGGCCCCATATGTCCTGGATCTGCCCTCTGTACAATAACCTCAAAAAAAAAAAAAAAAGGCTAATAAAAATAATTATTGACCCAGCCTCCTGGTTCGCCCTGAGATTGCAGCTTTATGTGGGTAGTCCCGCTCTCAGTAGGGACTCTGCTCCCCATGCTAGACTGAGGTGAATGGCGGCAACTCGCTGTTAATTTATAGTTAATCTATGCTTTAATCTATGTCCTTCTAAAGAAGCCTATTTAAAAAAACTTCTTATCGATTGTGGATTTCCCATGATGTATCCTGACCCCACTCATCTCCTCGTTCCCTCGCTTCTACCTTCTGCCCTTGCAACCTCCACCTCCAAAATAAAATAAAATCTTAAAGAAAAACACAAAACAAAAACCCAAAAATCCTTGACATGAAAGCTGCGGTGTGGCCCAGTGAGTCACAGAGCATGTCTTTTAATCCATACATCTCTATTTGGGTTTATTGCAATGCATCATTGCTCTGGTTCTTCAAGGCCTCTGGCTTCTGCTACACCCTGGATACTGGGCCCTCACTGGGACTCCTCTTGGATATCCTGCTGTCCTGTGTCATGGAGATCCTGCTGTTTTGGATCTGCAGGTCTGGTGCCTTCTTCACATGCTCCAGCAGTTGATAGATTTGGTGGATGTTGAGGTGGGCCAACTCACAGCCCTGGTTCTGGGTCTAGATGGTAGCTGGGTGAGTCAGCCTACCAGCTTTCCCTCATTGTCACCACTAGGGTGAGCTCTCCAGCACTGCCCCATCTAGCTCACCCAGTGCAGCAGACAGCAAGGAGCCAGGCCAGTTCTCCAGCTCTCACACCCTTGGGGCCGGTTCACCTGCTCCCACCCCAGCAGGGCCAGCTCTACCGTTTTGCCCAGGGCTCGATCTCCAGAGTGCTGCAGGTGGGGGGGGGTAGGGCCAGCTCTCCCACCTGCCACAGGTGACGAGGAGGAGGGGGCATCTTTCCCTCACCCATGCCACCACATGGCAGACAAGGGGGCGGGGTCAGCTCTCCTGCTCTCACACTCCCAAGGCTGGCTCACTTTCACCCCTGCTAACAGGGTCAGCTCTACTGTGCTGCCCAGGTGAGGTGCAGGGCTCATTCTCCCATGTGTCAGTGTGTGTGTGTGTGGGAGCTCTCCCACCTGCCACAGGTGCTAAGGGGCAAGGGAAAAAGAAGCTTTTTTTCCAGAGAAGAACTAACTTTTCTTTGACTCTTCCTGTCTCATGCCACTGATCTAAAATACTGTGCTTACTGGGTCTCAAACAGTAGGAATTACGCTCCCCCACTGTCTCACTGTGTTAAGGTAATCTTTCCAAGGCCCCATGGCCAAGAAAGCTTGCTTCTTGAGTTTAAATAAGTTTGTTTCTAGAAGCCATGGGGCCTCTGCACAACAAAATAATAGTATTTTTTATCTCAAATGATATTTGGTTTTACTAAATCATATATAGACTAGAAAGTTAGAGATAAGTGGAGGATATTAAAATAGGATATTAAACAGTGTAATATTAAAATAAATTAATATTACAAAATTGATATCAGCCTTTCCCAGTTGCCACATAGTAAAATTGTCAGTCAGGAGTATTAAATGTATGTTCAACTCTACATAGGGTAATGGTAGCCCAACACTGCCACTCAGATTTCGTTTTTATGCTGTTCTCTGATTATAAATATCCATGCAGAAATTTTAACAGGTGCTTTCGGGAGGGTCAGGGGATTAAAAATAGACATAGTTTGTTTGACCTTTGGCTAGCTGTAAGTTCAAGCTACTTTTTGGAATGAAAATAGGGTTATAATTTTATTTATCATTTATAAAGTTGCAGAATTCTTTAATAAATTCCAGGTGTAATTTTCCACCTGCCAAGGCCTTGCAGCTTTGCTCAGTCCCACCTGTGAGCCCCTTCCCTGCTGTTGTGGGCTAGTCCTCACAGTCTGGAAGGTCACTGTAAGAGTAGTTCAGGCAGCCTCTGCAGGTTCTGTAGATGATGATCAGATGGTAACACCCTGGCACAAAGAGCAAGATGCCCACAATCAGGACGACAATGGCCCGGCTGGCCCCCACGTGCCTGATGTAGCCGGTCAGCAGAAGGCAGCTCGTCAGGATCAGAGTGGTGCCGATCAAAGCCTGCAAGGTGGTACAGATGATGGTCTTGTGAGGAATCTTAGCAGGGCTTTTGTTCAAGAAGTGAGATCTCATGACACCCAGACCTCTTTGATTGAGAGCTAGTCAGCAGCTCAGGTCCCTCCTGAAGGTTACAGTCTCCTGGGTCAGCACTAAAGAGCTTCCAATGTTTACTTTGCTCTGGGGATCACAACGTGACTTGCTGCAGCTCAGATCCCTTCCGAAAGTTGCAGTGTCTGGGTTAGTGCAGGAGAGCAATCTTTCCTTTGCTCCGGGGATCGCAATGTGAACTTGTAACTCAGATTCCTTCCCAAGGTTGCAGTGTTCCAGGTCAGTATGGGAGGGCCTCCAATGCTTATTTAGCTCCTGGGGATCCCAATGCTGCCTTGGTACCAGTGGGCACCATCATCGCTAGAGTGGAGGAACTTCACCTGGCTGCCACGCAGAGTGCAGGGGCGTCTGAGACCTGACGGTTGCCGGTAGACGCACGTGCGTCAGATCCCTCAGTGTCTGTCTCCCATCCGCCTCCACCAACTGCTTCTGAGAAGCTGTCACTTTTGTTCCATGGAAAGGATTTTTAAGTCTTCAAAATTATGATGACTTTGACGGACAGTATGGTTTGGGCTGTATTTTTGTTGAGTTCTTAGACCAGCTCTGGTAAATATCCAATTATATTGTAATCGAAATCATTAGATTGAATTGATGAGCTTACATCAGTTACACCTTGTTCAGGCAGTCCCCCAGAATTCCTCTTTCTCTCTGGTCTCTTCAATTTGTCTATCAAGCAACACGCTCGTTTGATTTGATCCGTCTAAATGGCCTGTGGACCGGAAGAAGTTGGGAGGTTGGGGATCTGTCCTGGCGCAGCCCCTTCTTCAGTGTGTGGCCTTGGTCACGGTCCTGTACAGGCACCTGGCCCATTCTGCACAATGGGTGTAGTAGCAGCTACAGTACAAGGTCATGAATACTGAATGAATTGTGCCAGGACTCTGTAGGTGCCCTCTGTGGGGCTCAGGTCCTGACAGAGTCAAACCAATCCAGGCCCAAGGTTGGACTTATTTTCTAGATAACAGTTTTCTGGAAAGCTTGGAGACAGGAGATGTTCGGAGGAGGGGCCGCTCCCTTCAGAGGGGCAGCGAGCAGAATCAGTGTGGTTTTCTGAGGAGGTTCTAACAGGGACGCTTCCACTTAAGTGAGGGCATCAGAATTCTCTCCTAACTCCTTGACTTCATGAATCCAAGCTACAGCTTCTTCAAGATTCTTTATTAGCCTGTATCAGGTGTGTCCTTTGTGTCCCCTAGGCCTGCTTTCCCCCAAAATATGATTCCTTAACACTGTGTGTGCGCGATTCGTTTGTCACACTTGGTTCAGTTTAACCCCACTCTGAAGAGGAATCTTAAATCCAAACATTGAGTTCTATTTTCAACATGTATTCTTTTATGCCGGACATTGCCTCATTAGTCAAAGTAGAATACAAACTCCAGGGAAGTAATGGTTTTCCAGTATATTCTTAGACTGAAAGTCTAGAGTTGTTTGCTTTGTACAAACTCAGGGTTTTTTTTTTTTAAGTTTACTAATATAAAACTACTGGCCTGGTGGCAGTTGTACACGCCTTTAATCCCAGCACTCAGGAAGCAGAGCCAGGTGGATCTCTGTGAGTTCAAGGCCAGCTTGGTCTACAGAGTGAGACCCAGGACAGATACCAAAACTACATGGAGAAATCCTTTTTCGAAAAACCAAAACAACAACAACAACAAAAAAAAACAAAAAAAAAACAAAAACAACAACAACAACAAAAACAAACAAACCAAAAAACCCAAAACCAAAACACAAACAAAAAAACTTCTGGGAAGAATTTTCTTTGTAATTGTTTGCATTTGTAACCATTGGCATTTAATTTAGAAATTAAGATCTTCCATTGATTTGCATATATTTCACAATGTACCTAGTCTTCCCTTTCACATAGCTCAGAAATAGTATAGTGACTCTTTGGCCTCAGTTTCATGCACACTATAAAGCTAAGAATGACTTGCATATATAAAGCCTCTCAATTAGTAGCCAGAGGCAGGGGAATGTATAATGGAGGCACTCTTCGGTTTTGCATGACCCTGTTATCTTGTATTTATTTTGTGAGGGAAAAATCTATAAAAATTAAAAAAAAAAAAAGCAAAAGTCAATAGTTGGAAACTCACTTTTTGAGTACAGAGAACTGACTGGTGATTAATCTAAATACTGAAACATCTTTAGAGTGATTGAATGAAAACCATTACTTCCCTAGAGTTTTTGAAATAAACACAAGATAGTATGGCATCTATTGTCTGGCTTGCTTGGCGAGCTGTCTCATATCATCCTCAGCTGTAAGTCCCCTTACTTACCTTACCTTCCTCAGGGTTCCATGAGATGTCTGATCCACTCTGTCCTGCTTTAGGGAAGAATCCTGTTAGGTCTATTAAGCCAGAATCTCCCTCACCCTACATGTTTTTCCTCAATAATTTCCCATCTAGTGACCCCTTCAACCCTGTAATCTGGCTGCATATTCTCACTTTCCCATGGTGTATTCAAAATTGAGTTTACTGTTTTGGTTCATTCAATTACTCTAAAGACACTTCAATATTTCGATTAATCATCAGCCAGTTCTCTGTACTCAAAAAGTGAGTTTCCAACTATTGATTTTGCTTTTTTCATTTTCATAGATTTTCCCTCATATAACTAAATTCTACCCTACCGAGCAAACATAGTCTACCATTGAGTGCCAAATGCCAATCTAGTTGATTTTTAGTGAACAAAAGCCAACTGGTTGAGTAATTGAACATATTCAAATGGAAGAGATTGTTTATTCATTGCTTGAACAAGGGAGAGGACTGAAAGACACTTTGTTTATCTCATCTTTTTTTTTTTTTTTTTTTTTTTTTTTTTCCCAAGACAGGGTTTCTCTGTGTAACAGTCCTGACTGTCCTAGAACTTGATTTATAGACCAGATTGGCCTCAAACTTACAGAGATCCACCTGATTCTGCCTCCCAAGTTCTAGGATTAAAGACCTGTGTTAGCACACTAAGCTGTGTTTAGCTTAACTTTAGTCAAGTTTATGAATCTTATTCTAGTTAGGTCTTTCTCTGTAAATTCCCAAATACAGTTTATAGCAAAGATTCTTTCCAAGTCCATTTAACAAGAACGCCTCACCCTTCCAATCTGATGGCCATCAACATCTGACTAGGCTTCTTAGCTATCCTCTTCCTGCAGGAGATGACAGGTCACCCTGATCTGGCTTCAGCAAGGAGCCTGTTAAGTCAGTTTGCACAGTATTTCCTCACTCCTGTGTTTCTGAGTTGTTCACTAATTGGGTTTTCACTAGCCCCTGTCCTAAACTTGCCATATTACATTCTGAGTTGAGTTCCGTCTAATCACAAAATCCACGACAGTGCTAAAATCTAACACCTGTCAGGATGGTCTTTCCTACCACATTTTAATGGCTGTCATTAACATAATTTTATGGACAGTGAACATGGATGATAGAACACAAAATCTCAAAATAAGAAATCAGAAAGGAAAGATTTATAAACCGTAAATCCCCTTCTGCTTCATATTTCTTGTTTATGGCTGTACATAGGTCCAAGAAAATCCCTTCCCTGGCATTCCATAAATCACTGTAATGAAATACTACATGTTGTATAAGCTGATTGGAACCAACTTATTCTTATTTGCAATAAAGTATTTCACAGAGACACTCCTGCAAAAGTTTCAAGCCCTCATTATGTCCTGTGCCACCATGGGTCCTGAAACGATGAATCCAGCTAACCATGAACCTCTGAACCCAAATCAATCTTCTCTTCTTAAATGGATTCTCTCATGTATTTGCCACATAGGAAAATAATATGATACAAGCCAGGAGTAGTGGTATACACCTTTAATCCCAGCACTCAGGAGGCAGAGGCAGGCTAGCTTCAGGCCAGCCTGGTCTACAACAGTGAGTTTAGGGCCACCATGACCATGTAGAGAGACCCTGTCTCAAAAAAAAAACAACAACAGTAAGAACCCCCAAACAACCAAAGAATATGACACACACCACTATCGTTTGTGGTGCCATTAATTCATATATTTGTTTCAGCATACATGGGCAATGTGATGTATGTTATCTTAACAAGTTTCCTACAAATGGACATATTGCAAAGGCTTGACCCCCAGCCCATGATGCTATTAGAATTTACTGGGAGGGCTGAATGGGAGGAAGTCAGATACATGGAGGCATGCCCTTGAGTGGGGTATTTAACCCCTGCCTCCTTTTTCTTCTCTTTGCATCCAGTGGTTGTGAGGAGATCTACTTTGCTACACCACATTTGACACCACGCCCTTCCTTGCCACGGATGGTAAAGCACCAGTACACTCAGACAGTTGAAACCACAAACCAAAACAAACTTTGATCCCCATAAGTTAGCCATCTTGAGTGTTTTGTTACAGTGAGGTAAAGCTGACCACTTGGGTTGGTTCCACTGGATGACTGTTATGAATGTGGCTGCCATATGTGTTCATGATCCAAATACAGTCAACTTTTTAAACGTCTACAGTTGCTTTATTTATTAAATTCTTTCTCCATTGAGAATTTTAAATCCACCTAGGTTTTTTTCTAGTTATTAAAGTGAATTTATGGCCTGGGTTTATGAGGATATGTTACAGACAGAACTGTTTTCATCCTGATACCTTGACATTAAACGAGCATATGTTTTTTTTTATTTAACCTTTTATTCATGCTTTGTGGATTTCACATCATGCATCCTGATCCCACCCATCTCCTTGTCCCCTCAATCTGCCCTCTGCCTTTGCAACCTCCCCACAAAGAAAATTTAAAAGTAAAACCAAACCAAACAAAACCAAACAAAAATAGAAACATAAACACACACACACACACACACAAACACAAATCAAATAATAATAATAATAATAATAAAAATCTCAGCACGGAAGCTGTAATGTGGCCCAGTGAGTCACACAGTATAAACCCTTTAGTCCATACATCTTTACTTGTAAGTATTCTTTGCTATGAGTCACAGGTCTGGTTCGAGCCTCTTGCTTCTGCTCCACCCTGGATACTGGGCCCTCACGGGGACTCCTCTTGGATATTTATTCTGTTGTTGCTTTGTGATCATGGAGATCCTGCAGCTTTGGATCTGCAGGTCTGGTGCCTTTACATGCTACAGCAGTCCACAGAGGGGGTGGCTGTTGAGGGTGGGTCAACTCACAGCCCTGGTTATGGGCCTGGGTCTGTCAGCCTGCCAGCTCTCCCTCATTGTCACCACCAGGGTGCGCTCTCCAGCACTGCCTCACCCAATGCAGCAGATAACAAGCAGAGGCGGCTTCTCTTGTTCTTAAACCCTCAGGGTCCAGCTCACTGGCGCTCACACTACCAGGGCCAGCTCTACTGTTTTGCCCCGGCGAGGTGCACGGCTCACTCTCTGGATGGCTGCACTTGGTGAGGGGCAGGGCCAGCTCTCCCTTTCTCATGACCCTGAGGTTGGCTCTCCCACCTGCTGCAGGTGGTAAGGGGTGGGAAGTGAGGGTATATTTCCCTTACCCTTGCATCCCATGGCATATGAGGCAGGGGAGCAGCTTTTCTGCTCACTGGCCCTGCTCCCCTGCCCCCCTGCCAACAGGGTCAGTTCTAGTGTGCTGCCCAGGCGAAGTGCTGTTCCCACTCTGCTGGGTGCTGCAGCTGATGAGGGGCAGGGCCAGTTCTCCCACTCTCAAGGCCCAGCGGCCATCTTTCTCACCTGCCACAGGTGGCAAGGGGTAAAGGGAAGAGGAGCATTTTGTGTTCCTCACGCATGCTACCGCATGAAAGATGGGGGTGGGGAGAAGGGTTTGCCCTCCTGCTCTCATGTTTCCCGGGGGCCCACTCGTCTGCCCCCCCCCCCTGCCAACAGGGTCAGCTCCACTGTGCTGCCCAGGTGAGGTGCAGGGCCTGCTTTTCCCGGTCCTGAAGCTGGTGAGGGGCAGGATCAGCTCACCCACTCTCGTGACCCCAGGATCAGCTTTTCCTGCCTGCAGTAGATGATAAGGGGTGAGGAGCAGGGGGCAAAAGGGGTATCTTTCCCTAGCCTGCACCACCATGGACAGACCTTGGGGGCTTGCCGTCCCACTCTCCTGTCTTCAGGGTCTGCTCACCCACACCCCACCAGCAGGGACAGTTCTGCTGTGTTGCCCTGAGGAGGTGCAGGGCCTGTTCTCCAGAGTACGGTGATATTTTATTTGTACTGAAATGTGATTTTATTTGTTTGTTAATAAATAAAGTTGCCTGGGGGTCAGAGCTAATAGTAAGTCCATAGCAGAGCTGGGCATTCATGGTGCATGCCTTTAATCCCAGCACTTGGTAGGCAAAGCTAGGTAGATCTCTGTGTGTTCAAGGATACAGCCAGCATGGAGACATGCGCCTTTAATCTCAATACCAACCATAGAAGACCTGGAGGTCTGTATAGATGGGCAGCGACAAGGAGGTCATGTGGTTGGGTTTACAACCAATGAGAAGGCAGAACAGAAAGTCTTTATAAAGACAGACACACAGGAAGTAGGTCTCTCTTGGATAAAGAGGTTAGCTGAAGCAGGAAGGATAAGGCTCTTAGCTCTGACCTCTTGGGCTTTTATCTTTACATTGGCTCTGCGTTTCTTATTTAATAAGACGGTTACTTCTACACCAGAGTGGTGGAGTCATTGAGGGGCAGGGCCAACTCTGTGCAGCCCTATCCTCACTGCTTTTGGTGGTAAAAGGAGTCATAGACATCAACACAGATGGCAGCTGTGGCAGAATCATGGACCCAGACATGGCTCATAGCAGTCTAGGCCCAGAGCACACCATGGCCCTGGGAGGCAGCATGGCTACTCAGATCTACACGGCCCCAGCAGAGACTCTACCCACAGATACTAATGTAGCCTTAGGTGGTGGCCCAGGTCCCTGACATCTGTATGGCCCTTAGTGGCACTACGGGCCATAGACATCAATGCACACTCCGTCTGTGATTGGAACATGGACCCAGACATGGTCCTGGGCAGCAGCCCAGGCTCACATGTACCATGGTCCTGATTGGCAGTGCAGGTCACTTAGATCGGCAGGGCCCAACAGCAGCATGGCCCTCGAATCCCCACATGGTCATCCCAGGTGTGGGCCCAGCTCCTGGGCATATGCACTTGGACCAGTATGTGTTTAACCTTTGACTTTCATGTCTTTATTGAAAACGGAGACCTGTTAAATTATTTTTAAAAGGCATATGCGTTTGTATATGACATCTCTTCTTTTTTATTTCATGCAGCACATTTTAACAGTCTTATTGATTTTAAAGGTAAAGAATTAAAGTCTAATTATAAGAAATGGATTTTTTTAAAATATTTTTATTATTATACATGTTCTCTGATGTATTTACCAGAAACAATCCGTTAAGAGTCTGAACCAGAGTGCTGGATGAATTCAGACTCTAAGAGAGTCATTTCTTAACCTCTGAGCCATCTCTCCAGGCCCCAAGTAAATGATTTTTAATGTTTACTTGATCCTAAATTAATTGAAGGGAAAGAAAATGTGAACTATAGAATATTCTCTGAAGACATCTTCAAGCCTTGTCTGATGCTTTCTGTTAAACCATTTGGTGAAGGATACCAATGCTCATGGTCACCTTTGAAATTAATATTATGGCACGTAACCTCAGCACAAGTTAATCATTTTGTTCATGAATTGTGCTTTATGATTAATAGTTAAGTGAGTAGAATAAATTAATTTTAATGTTAAAATATGGCCTCCGGCTAACACATTTTTATATGATTAATTCACGTGGCAATTAAAATTCTATTCCTCATTTATATCCCAGATGAACTTTAAGGGGATGTTTTTCATGTTCTTGTAGAATATTTTGTCGAATTTTTCATTCTGCTCCACAGTCAAATGATGTTTCCAGTCTCCAATGGTACCTAATGGGAGAAGCACAGGGCAGCACCCACGTGAGCAAGGTGCTTAAGAAGTGTATGGCAGCATCTACCATTCTCTACAGCTCACACTGCACATCCCTGAGTTCTCAGCAGGGTTTGGTTGGCTACCTCTCCTCTCATCACTGAAGAACGTCCAGTAGAAAAAACTTCAGAGTAGCAGCATAGCAAATAGGCATCACTAAGCTATTGCCACTGAGTTATATCCAATTTTTAGAAAAAAAAGAAAACCCTTTAAAAGTTAAAAAATATATTAGAATTTTAAAAATACATTTTACTGTGTACCAATCATTATACTAAGAAAACACTCATACTTCAAACACAATATATTTCAAACACAACCTTATGAGGTATGTTTTTTTTTTTTTCATTTTAAAGAGAAAAAAATGAGACCCAGAGGTTTTCAGCAAGTCAAGTCAAGGTGACGCAGAACGTTGAAAGAGCTAATGTTATAATTTTACTGTATAAGAATTTGAAATCATCACTATGCTAGTTAAAATGAAAGTAGACATTTGGGGTCTTCAGTTGTCAGAGACAATGATATGATTGCATTTGGAACAGAGGGCAAACTATCATGGGTAAGACATTTAGTCTTACTGAGAAATGAGATGTGAGAGTTGATGTTAAGTGGCAGAAGAGAAAAAATAAAAGTTTTTGAAAAATATAAAAATCCAGATATTGCCGGGCAGTGGTGGCACACGCCTGTAATCCCAGCACTCGGGAGGCAGAGGCAGGTGGATCTCTATGAGTTCGAGACCAGCATGGTCTACAGAGCTAGTCCAGGACAGGCTCCAAAGCTACAGAGAAACCCTGTCTCAAAAAACAACCAAAAAAAAAATCCAGATATTAAAATACAAGCTAATGCTCATAGTAATGATATGTTAAAAGAGTATCAAGAGGGAAATGCTTATTCTTAACCACATCTCCTGGCATATAATGAGATCATAATAAGTTTATTGCCCATTTACTTAATTGAATTCATATTAGATAAAGTTATTAAGATATCACTCTAATTTTTATGATGAAAATAATCTCACAAGGAGGAAACAGCATTTTAAACATTATCTTCAATATAAACATACAGTATGTTTACTTGTACAATATCCTAGAAAAAATAGTGAGTAAACTCTTCTTGTCTAGGAGTTCATGGTGCTTCATGTCTGTAATCCTAGCATTCAGGGAGGGGTATGGTGCAGAGACAGGAGGATTATGAATTTAAGCCAGCCTTGGTTGCTTGGGCTACACTGTAAAAAACACACACTCTCCCTCTCCTGATCTCTCTCTTTCTCTGTCTGTCTGTTTCTCTCTCTGTGTCTCTCTCTGTCTGTCTCTCTCTCTGTCTCTTCTCTCTCTCTCTCTCTCTCTCTCTCTCTCTCTCTCTCTCTCTCACACACACACACACACACAAACTGAACAAAACAAAACAAAAACCAAAGTAAAACAAAACAAAACAACAAAACAACAACACAAGATTAATTAGAATCATCACTTCTAACACATCTATTGCCTAGGACAAGACTGCTGACATACGTTAAAAGATTAGGATGTATGGCCCAAAAGGAAGGAAAATCATATCTATTTAGAAATTGAAATTGTCAGCTTTTTTTTTTTTTAACACTACTAGAAACCCTTCAGGTTCTCTGTCAGCTAAAATGTTCGATGCTTCCTAATGTCCTTATCACCTGGAGAAATACATTGGAAAACACAGATTATTTCTCCTAGGCACTCCAAGGAACACTCAACATTTTTTTTTCTGCTGTGGACCACTAAATATCACCTTTGCGGAGGAACTTTCCCTCCTCATTTCTTGTCCCAATTTCATTTTTTATAATATCTTCATAATTTGCTCGTGGGTCAGATTTCATGTTCTGAAACGTAGATTGTCTCACAACAGCATCCACGTCCTCATCACTCAGTTTTTTCTCCAGAAAACTGCAGATTTTAAGCACTGAGCTTCTGAGGTCCTGAAAAAGTCATGGGTTGAGGAATCACTGACCTTATAATGGGGGTATAAGTTACAGCTAACCGTGTTACATGAACAGGTAGAATTTACATTTGAAATGCAAGGATTCTTCAACATGTGAAAACATCATAGGAATAGGGTGAAGAAATAACTGAAATCATTATTTATTATCATTGATACAGAATAAGCCATTAATAAAACACAACTTTTTTTGAGACTCTGTAGCCTGAAGCTGGCCTGGATTCAATATGTAGTCTAGGATGCTCTGAAAGTTAGGATGGCCTTCATGTCTTAGCATCCCATGGGCTAGGATTAGAGGTAGGAGCTACTACACCTGTCTCAATATCTTTGTTAAATAAAAATATTAACATACTTGTCGTAGAATATTAAGATGTATTACTTTTGTTTATGTTGCATTTGTTTAACTCTGTGAAGCTGTGTTACTGTACCTGTCTAAAGCACCTGATGGTCTAATGAAGAACTGAACGGTCAATAGCAAGGCAGGAGAAAGGATAGGTGGGGCGGGCAGGCAAAGAGAATACATAGAAGGAGAAATATGGGAGAAGAAGCAGCCAGAGAAGGAGGAGGACTCCAGGGGCCAGCCACTTAACTACACAGCAAGCCATGGAGTAAGAGTAAGATTTACAGAAGTAAGAGAATGGGAAAAGCCCAGAGGCAAAAGACAGGATAATCTAAAGTTAAAGAAAGCTGGCAAGAAACAAGCCAGGCTAAGGCCAGGTATTTATAAGGAAGAATAAGCCTCTGTGTGTAATTTATTTGGGAGTTGGGTGGCAGGCCCCCCAAAAGAGCAAAAACAGCTAACGACACAAACAAGCAGCAACAGTCAAGTACCTCAATGCAAAATACTGTGTATTAAATACTTAGAGCCAGAATCACATTTGGTTGAGAAGAATAGGATCATTTTCTTCTGAGGTCTGCAATAAGCTAGATTTTACTACTTCTATTAATTTAACATATTACTGGGAAATGAGAGGCAGAGCATTTAGTCAAGAAAGAGAAACATACCATCTAAATTAGAGACAAAGAAGTAAGATTATCCCTGTAAAGCAGACTGTATGATCTCATATGTAAAAAGAAAAACTAGGAAAAGCACAAGGATCTGCTAAAATAGTGAGATTTTACAAAGTTGTAAGATACAAAGTCAAAGTCAATATACAAATATTAGTTGAAAGTTTAAATACTAGTAATGAGTAATACTAAAGCAAGAAAAGAAAAAAATACACGAATTTTGAAATGGTAGGATTAAAAAACCTAAGAGTAAAGTTAAAAAGGCTAAAGACAGGTCCACTGAAACCAACAGAACATTGATGGAAGTAGAAGAAAACAGAAATAAACAGAACAGTGTCCTACACTCATGAATTGGAGGACAGTTATTTTAAAGACACTAGACAAACCAACCCACAAATTCTATGCAGTCTGAATGAAAATTGCAATGATTTTTTTCATTTTTGCAACAACAAAAAAAGAAAATCTGTCCAAAATTCATATGAAATCTCAGAGACCCTGAACAACCAGTTTTGAAATAGAGATTAAATTTGGAAGAGACACATTTTCAGATATCAAAATTACTTTGTTACACTTCACTTATTTGTTGATTTATGTATTTGTGTGTGTGACACACACACACACGCACACGCACACGCACACTCAGTCACAGGACACCTCATAGGAGCTGGCTCTCTTCTTCCACCATGTGTGTCTCAAGGATTGAATTTAGGTCATCTGGATCGGCAGCAAGCCCCTTTACCTGCTGAGCCATCCATCTTTACCCACAAAAAGTAACTTTAATGTCATGTGATTCTATTAGTGTGATAGTGACTTGAAGACAGCCATGAACCAATAGAACAGAATAGGCTTCGCAGGGATCATCTCTCACTTATAATGGTCAAATGATTTTTGATATGACTGCCAAGAACTTTACATGGGAAAGGTCATTCATTTCAACAAATGTTCTTGGGTAAATTGGATGTGCATATGCAAAAGTATAAAGCTGAATTCTCACCTTAAAATGTATGTCAAACAACTGAAATTTGGGTCAAACATAAAAGTAAGAGCTTAAACTTCAATGCTCTTACAGAGAGACTTAGAGGATTTCACAGTGGTGTTCTGCATATCCCTCTAAAAGTACAGAGACAAAATAGGATGATTTACGTCAAAGGATTTCACAGTGGTGTCTTGGATATGTCTCTACAAGTACAGATAGCTAAAGAAAAATGAATTGATTACATTAAACTTCATAACTCCTATGTAAAAGGGGACCTATTCAATGGAGTGAAAAGTTAATCTATAGGATGGGAACAATATTTATAAGTCATTTATCTGATACAGGATTATGCCTAGAAACCACCACAACAAAACCAGCTCAATTAAAACTTTAAATAAATCATCCTCAAAGGGATTCTAGAAACATCTATTAAATGGAGGAGAAAGATGCTCTGTATCACTAGTCACTTGGGAAATGGAAACGGACAAGAAGAGCCTACCACTTGTAACCTATTATGATGGCTCTTCCTTAATAACTGACATAAACCATAAGTGATGCTGCTGTTGGTGGAGTATAAAGTGGTACATCTGTAGAGGAAAAATGTATGATGCTTCCTTCACAAAATAAAAGCAGAATCAACATATGCTCCAGCAACTCCACTCCTGGCTTTCACTTCTCATTTCAAAACAATTGAGCCCAAAAATCTCTGAAAGATTTGCACATCCATATTCACAACATCAGTATGCACACCAGCTCAAATGTGGAAACAAGCCAAATATATATAGATCACAGAACATAAATACAATGGCATACTATGCAGACATGGAGAGGGAATCTTGACATGTGATGCAACAAGCCTTGAGGACATCATAGTAAGTAAAATTAAGTCAATAAAAATACAACTGCCTGTTTCCACTCATACCAAATATTGAGCATAAAGAAATTACTGGAGGAGGAAAGCAGGGTGGTGATGTTCAGGGACTGAGAGGAGGAAAAGGAAAAGTTATGGTTTAATGATCCTAGGGTTTCAGTTTGACAAGCAGAAAAGGATTTGGAGAGCAGTAGTGACAAATGGTTGCATAACAAGTCATAAGAGTGAGATGGCAATTTTACCTTATGGACTTTAAAATCATAATTAAGAGTGCAATTGGGGTTCATAACATGACTAGGGATATAGTAGTTGTTTGTGAGAGACTAATTTTACCCAGAAAAGTTACAATATTCTTCATGATGATGAAGTACTACCTCCAATTCAAGAACAAAATAAATAAATAAATAAATAAATAAATAAATAAATAAATAAATAAATATGAATGAACACGTGGATTTTCTTTGTCAATGTAAGAATGAATACCGATTTAGAGAAGCTTGAAATCTCTTCCATATTTAATGAAAGCTGAACTCTATACATGAAATACAAGAAACAGAGATGTGTTTGCATGTGGGAACCAGATGATTTGGGGTCCTGCTAAGCTGACCTAAGTGTGTTAGTCTCTATCTTTGTATGTGTTCATTTGTGGAAGAAATTTAGTGTGTTGTGGTGAATAAAATAATAGGATTCTAATGCTAATCACTTTGATGCACAGTGACTGACCGAAAAACCAAGACCTGAAAGAACATGAAAAATAGAACAATGCAGCTAAAAAAAAAAAAAAGAGAAAAAAAGATGATAAGGCTTTGGGTGCTACCAATAATGGAGTTCTTGGAATAATTTTAACATAATACTATATTTAAGGAGGTAAAAGACAAAGTTTTGAATTGCCCTTAACCCAATACTATAAATGAGAACAAATTAAAAACAGACTGTCTTTAATTAATGAAAAGTAAATCTCAGTGAATAATTTTAGTAGAAACTTAATCTCAGACAAGCTCAGCAAAGTCAAACTGGGAGCCAGGGGTAGGAGCAAGCACTCAGCATAAGGCCTTCATGGAGAACTTTGCCTGTCTTGGGTGAGGTGACACACGCTGTTAATTCCAGGACTCAGGAGGCAGAAGCAGGAGGATCTCTGTGAGTTCAAGGCTAGCCTAGTCTGAATAAAGGGTTCTAGACAAACCATGAATACACATTGAGATGCTATCTAAAAAAAAGAAACCAAGTAACAAAAATAAAACAAAGAACTGGTCAGTTCTAGTTTATGGCTCTAATTGTCCACATTTTGTAATAGTTATGTGACTCTCTGCTCTTTGCTGGCTCTCATTAGGTAGTGAGCATGGAAAACTATAGTAAAGTGGATCTTCATGTCAGCTATAGCATCTCTGAGTATATAGCCAATAGAAATGAAGTCACCATCCAAAACTTATTGTTATCTAGTGCTATTGCTGTACATTTTCAACCACAATATGTGGACTCAGCCTAGTGTCCATCAACAGATGAAAGAGTACATAATTTATGATATGTGTCATACAATATATATATATATATATGTGTATATATATATAATAGATTATTACTCAGACATTAAAATGAAATGAAATTCTGTCATCTGCAGTAATATGTGTGAAGCTAAGGACATCAGGTCAAGTGAAATAAGCTGGACAATGAGACAAATGTCTGTGTTCTCTCATCTGTGGAAACTTAAAAGTCAACTTTTAAGGAGAATCGTGTTTAATAGTGATCGGGGAGGGTCTTGGGAGAAGAAAGGAATGGCAATTCGAGAAGAGTGGAAAGATGAGATCAGTGCACACTCTACTCCTAGGCTGGAATATCACACCAGATGCCATTAATGGATGCCATTGATATGTAATGATCAAGTTTTTGATTATGAAAGCAACTGCTGCTGTGAATTTTTTGAGGTTTCCTTGACACAGGTGGTCGCATGAGAAGGGATCACAAGAGATGACTGTACAGGGAGAAGAGAGTCCTGAGGAAGTCCAGGGAGTGAGGCAAGGCAGGACATTAGGAATCATCTCCAACGCAAAGCCCAAAGGAGAATTCAAGAATGAAGAGAACTGGGAGAACACGGTTTCAACCAAGAGAAGAACAAGGCAAAAGCAATCATTTAAAAATACAACTTTCTTATCTTACCTTCTTCATATCTTCATAGCTCAGGAACATAATATTGAAGTCATGTCTGTGTTCATATCAGCCTTTGATGTGGTCAAACCAACAGCTTCCTATCACTGAGAACAAAGGTAAGGAGTAAGAATGTGGCGCATGCCTTTAATCCAAGCACTTGGGAGGCAGAGCCAGGTGGAACTCTGTGAGTTCAAGGCTAGCCTGGTCTATAGAGTGAGATCCAGAATGGGCACTAAAACTACACAGAGAAACCCTGTCTTGAAAAATCAATCAATCAAAAAAACAAACAAACAAACAAAAAATTGTCTACCTGTGTGTGCATGTAGTAAACGACAAACTCTCTTCTTCATTTTCTGGTTTGGAATTTTCGGAAATAAAACAGAGTCCCTGCAATGGACATCTATATCCCTTCTTAAAATGTTTAATGGTTTAGGGGAACAATAACCTGACATTCATAGAAACCTGCCTATATAAGGAGTAGGAAGGAAGCAATCCAGAAACTCAAGGACCTGAGACTGCAGATGACTTTAGAACACACTGTTTCATTTTCCTACTTCTCCACAGAGGGCACGCGTATCTATTGAAACTCTTGTTCTCTATGAGGCCTGGGCAACCATGTTCACTGTCTACAGTGGCACAGAATCTGAATAGAGATCATGACTCCACATGCTATGAGCCTCTTGCATTAGTTAATCCACCTAAGTATTGCAATGAATAATTCCACCGCTGCTGTATAAGGCCTTCCACAAGCCCATGCAAAGCACACACTCACCCTCAGCATTTGCTCTGCCAGAATGGATTACTCTGCCTTTGTCACTAGTTGGAAGGAATTAATAGACTATCTGTAAACCAAAATAGTTCCTACACGACATGCCTTTGCAACCTTGACAGTCCTCAAGTGGTGTCTAAAGATAGAAAACCCAGCTGATGACAGATAGAGTAGACATTCAATTGTCCCTAGAGATGAGTTCTTTGGGTTCTGTTTTTTGTTTGTCTGGTATTGTGCTTCTTGTTCTGGTATTCTTTTTCTTGTTCCTTTCAGGAAAGCAGGGCATTTCATTGCTCTGCTCCATTTCTTTGAATTGTGTTCTGTAAAGTTTGAGAATTTGGCTAAGTGTGTAATTAGCTTTTGTGTAGCTCATTTGTGTCTGGGTTGATGAATTAATACTTACCTCTCCCATCTAGAAATGTTTGCAGAAAATTTTCCATAGAATTTTCAGCTTCAAGGTTAGCCATCAAATTTGTAAAATGAAAATAGGAGGTCAAAACATCTTTAGGATTTCTGTAGATATAAAGAATCTGTAAACAGAATTTATTATGGGATTATTTCCTTAAAAAACATTGGTTATGCTTATAAGTTTTAAAAACAATTTTATAGTATTTGATTATGACAATAAGCATAATTATTTCTTCTAGTCCTTAAGCTGTGAAAAGTCAAGTGGTTATTATTTACTTTTTGGTATTATGGAGAGTACTGTAATAAACATCCTTTCTCCACGGTATTTCCTACATGTATAAGAATGTAGCTCAATTCTCAAAAAGCAATATTATTTATAATGTTAATAAATACTGATAATTTGCCTTATATGATCAATATATATGGTATAAAATTTTTAATTAAAAATTTAAAGGAAAATTATTTTGTCATGAGGGTCAGTTGATGAGTATTATGTCATATTAGATGTATAACTAAGGTAGCAATAGAGATAAGTTTAAAAACAAAAAACTAATAGTCATATTGATATACCTAGTAATCCACATGTAATCTTCAAAGAAAAATGAATTTTTCCTTCATATCTTTCTGAAAAATAACTTAAACATTAGTTAAGAGTATAAAAACTCAAATACAGAAATAATAATCTGGGGGAGTGTGACCACAATACTGGCACCTCGGAGTCTAGGCAGGAGGAGGAGTTCATGCCATCTTTGGCTCCATGCCAGGCTCTCACAAGAAAAAAAATGAAATAAAGGAAGGGAGGGAGGAAAAGAATAAGAAAGGAAAACCAAAACTCAAAGAGCATATCTCCAGGCTAAAATGTGAATTTATTTAAAAGAAAAATCAATCAGTTTGATAACACTAAAATTAAGAATGTTATTAATCAAAACATGCATGAGAAGAGCAATGCAATTGAGCTAAAATAGATTCATATTTAGAAGTGATGGGAAGCAAACTGATCAGGAGAATGTCATAAAATGTTGGGCCTTTTCACAGAATCAAAAATAACTATGGCCAATAAACATAAAACATGATTGCTTCCATTATGAGCATGAGCATGCAAATTAAGATACATTTGAGACACCTTTTGGTAGCTGTCATGCTGATAAACCTTTAAAAGTCTGATCTGTCACGTTACTAGAGAAAAACTAAGAACTCATCTACTGGACATTTCAGCAAGAAATGACTAATCTGCTTTCTTCAGAGATACTGCAGAACCTCCACAAATTGAATCCTCTGATAATTGTGGCTCTGCAGTTTTTGGATGGATTCTAGGGAAGATGGTGGAAGAGTACCCAGGAGACATACTCAAGAATGCCCATAGCAGCTACATTATAATAGTAAAACATTGGAATAACCTAATTATTCAGTACTTGGAGAAGGCATTTCGTGGGTACAGTAAGTGACTAAGCTCTATGACCTACTTTGATTTTCTTGTTCTTGAGATCTTTTGGAACTAAATAATATGGGAGGTGGGAGGTAAAGATGCGTGGTGATGGCATTTTGGCAAAGTCCAAATTATGAACATTGTACTCAAAGAATGGCGTTCTGTCCATGGTTTGGACATTTTCAGTACTGTTTCGGTGGCCCTCAAAATAAATCGAGCTGAGGATCTGTTGAGTCCAGATGGTACCTGTAAAAAGAGATAGCAATCTTATTTTCAATCCTGAAGTAGGTTTCAATAATGAATCCAACAGTAATGCCATAATCTTCGACGAGTTTAGAGCTTTCCTTTCCTTAAACACTCCAAGTATGCTTGGATATGCCCACTTTTCATTCCCTGTTGCCTGTATGTAACACTCAAGTTGGCAAGGTTGAAATCAACAACTCTGTTCCTTTCTCACTTAAATATATGCGGTGATTTGGTAGTGATAATCCAGATTATTCTTGCAGCGTCCGTGTATTCTGGGCTTCGTGTGGGGTCTTTCTGGTAATATTTAACTGCTCTTGGCATATAACATTTGCAGACATTAACAGGTAAAGTATAGTATCAATACATATGGATACATACAGTGGAGCCAGATCACATCAGGGAGAGTGGCATTTCTGACTTGCTGCAAGGTGTTTTGTTTTTTTTCCCTATTTGGAGCCTTCTACATTATTTCTTAATTTTTATAAAATATAAAGTAGTTACTGAATGCCACTTTATTGTTGCTTATGGGAAATTCTGACTTATTTCTGAAATTACTTCATTATTTCCTTGCCATTTAAAAGTGTAGAAAAGCCAATAGAATTAAATTTCCAGTTTCCATCCCCTTTGGAATTGCTTTGTCTGCTCAGATACTTCTCTGGCATAGATCATAATATACACGTTGAAAGAGAAAACCACAGATTTCGATGTAATTGACCTCTGGTCTCTTGACTATTAGATCAAGTCATACAGTGGAAGTGTTTGAGAAATACATGCAAAATTCCAATTCTATTCCCTTTAAGAGTAGACCCCATGGGATCAAATACCACAGTGCTGAGGTCTAGCCTTGTTTATTAATGGCTATTCCAGATAATTCGTTGGTGGCGGTGTAGATTTGATTAACCAATGACTATTCCCAGTGAGGAGTGATAGTGCATCATTTGTAGCAGAGGCTGAAATTTTGATAGAACAGATCATGTCAAGACATCACAGACTGATAACAATGGAAGTGTTGGCATCCTGTGTGGTACAATATAAACACTCATCACCCGTTTTTAGTCTTCCTGAGGACCTTCAGAAGCACCCAGTGGCTGTCCAGGGGCTCGTTATTTAGTTACTATCTACAGTGAAACAGAGTGACTGCCTCCCAGAGTCCTTTAAGTTCTGTGTACCACATTAAACATCGCAAAGAAAGGAAACAAAGTAGGATTGGATATGAACAAAGAATTGCATATATTGAAAAGTGTCTTTATTTACCGAAGTGGTCCAATATGGATATAAAATCTTGGTATTACTGTTCATGGGCAGCAAAACTAAGCGGGGAGGGGGTATGTGAAATCTAAACACTTCTAGCTTTGCTGTTTAATCTGTCAACTGCTGCAAAAACGTAAACCAAGACTTCCAAGTTTTACCTTCTGCTGAGGTAGAAGTTCCCTTTACAAAGGGAACTTTAGTCCCTCTTCATGTCCAACAGGACTGCATAGTAAAACGGGAGTGTTTGTGCGTACTTGTCCTGATCAGCCTCATAAACCTCAAGAGTAATCCTTCTGGGAAACCTCACTGCTTAAGGTTGTTTTTTTTTTTTTTCCTTCTGTTTTTGAAAATTTTAAGTAGATTACAGTTGTCTTGGAAATTTTGTCAACAAAATTCAATGTATTGGAAATTTAAGCATTGTCTGAGATAACAGTTGACGGTGTGTGGAAAGGAGAATAATTATGCACTTATTATCAAACCAAAACAAATACGAATGCCATATGACTTACTCATGCCACTCACCAGATTTTGGAAATGTGATTAGGAAGACATCATCATCTCTAATTTCGTAATCATCCATATTTTCCACTATGTCCATTTTAACTAAAGATCTTTCAAAATTATAGCCTTTGAAGTTAAGTAAATATTCCTTTTTATGGTCCATGATAATTCACCTGGAAATAAAAATCATAAAATTTTCTTCACAATCATAGTATTTTCCAATAGTGAGTAATGCTTGTTGAGTGGTCTACATGTACCAAGCACCACTGAAATGTCTCTCACGTATTAATATTTACTACAATAAACATATTACATATGCTAGGCTACTAAAATTTGCAATAATCTTATGTCACTACATCTTACTATCACTATATAAAATCTGAGGAAACAAACATAGCAGGAAGCTAGAAAGATTGTTCTATGATTCCATATGGGAAAGGTAATCTTAATCTACACACAGATGAGAAAAGAGGGCACAGAGAATACAACCAAATCCTTCAATGTTGTCCAGCTGCTCGACTTAGAAAGACTTGACAAAAGACAATTTGGGTACAGAGACCACGTTTTTAACTAATGAGTTTCTTTGTATATTATATTTTTATTATGTATACTTTTGTTATGAAAATAAGAAATTCTGTTAAGGACTATGCTTCTATTCTTCTTTTCCTAGAGTATGGATAACCTGCTGTCTCTGTGGAGTATTTCTGAGACTTGGCATCTGAGAGACCATTTCTAATATTTTTTTGCCTGGCTAAAATCCATGGTCCTTAGAAACATCATTCTTGTATAGTCACAAATATTGTATGAAAATGTTTATTGTGATATTATACTTTTCAGCAGAAGAATTTAAAATAAAAATATAGCATATTTTTTTTATTTTATGATACAAAGCACCATGTATCCATATGGCATTTTTGTACATATTTTGGGGGGTGATACTCCCACACTCCTCCAGATCTCCCCACCCCCATCCCTGCAGATGTCCACCTTCATTTTTCTTACATGTCATAAATGTTTTATTACCCCAGATGTCTTCCTTTCTTAAAAGCTTTTCCCCTTTTATTGTCTCTTTACCACTTGCATGACTTATATTCATATTCCCATATAACTGCACATATATAAAAGCTGGAAGCTAGGATCTGTGTGTGATAGAGACTATGTGCCAATTCATCTCAGTGAGCCTGAGTTAGCTCATTTAATATAATCCTTTTCAGCTTCATTCATTTTCCTTCAAATTCTATCATTCCATTTTCTTTTTTTAAATATTTACTTGTTTGTTTATTTGTTTGTTTGTTTATTATGTATACAGTGTTCTGGCTGCGTGTTTGCCTGCAGGCCAAAAGAGGGCACCAGATCTCATTATGGATGGTTGTGAGCCACCATGTGGTTGGGGGAATTGAACTCAGGACCTCTGGAAAAGCAGTCAGTGCTCGTAACTGCTGAGCCATCTCTCTAACCCTCATTCCATTTTCTTTACAGCTGATTAGAATTCCACTGTACAGATGTACCACAATTTCATTATCCATTCATCAGTAGCTATATATTGAGACTGTGTCCTTTTCTTTGTTATTGTAAATAGAAAATTAATAATAGTATCAGTAAAGGCCCATTAAGGGAAACAAGTTCCTTCTGGTCGACAGAAAGAAATCTCTGACCTGGGTGGAGATCTAAAATTACAGTTGGTCAGTGCCATGACTTGGCTATGGGACCCTCTAAGAAGACACACTTACTTTAAACCATGCTTAAGAGATAAGAGGAACAGTTGGCCTTTTACTGAGGTAATGTACTTTTCCTTCCCAGAATTGCAGCTCTGTAGTCAGTCCCTATAAGCTACCCTGAGTTTCTGTTGGGTTTGCTCAACTTTTCTTTTTTCTTCTTTTTTGTCTTTCACTTTCAGACATTAGGCAGAGGTAAGTATGCTTTCTCTGGTATGGTGGGCCTTTTCACCCACCTCTCAATCTCCCACCCTACCAGGGGGGCTGCTTGTCCACCAAGTGGCTGACCTCTGTACTATCTCAGCTGAAATGGCATGCCTTACCCTTCCTCTTCTCTGTCTCCCTCATCCAAGCTGCTGCTGAAGTTTCCAGCTTGCCTGCCATGGAGGTTTTCCTTTTACATTCATTTAAATAAAATTGTCCTTTGGTTTACATTTCTGTCTGTTCTTAAACTTGCTATTAAGAAAAAGACGCCCGAGAGGGGACTCTGATGTTCCCAGTAACATGAATGATTTTGGTAGACTCCCCCCAAATTTCAGGTAACACATGAATGTGTTGTCTACAGAATGAATCTGTATCTCTGTGACAGTGTGTAGACTCTCTTGGGTATGTGCCCAAGAGGAGCAGAGCTGGCTCATCTTGTAAGCTTGCACTCCCACTAACAGTGCTCACATCCTAACCAGTGTTTGTAGTAACGATGTAAAGTAAAAAAAGAACGTGAGTGGGATGTGGTGAGCAACACAGGAACGTGCTGATGAGCTCTCCACGGGATAACCCAGGGGCAGTGGCAGAGCCTCCATCTGTGATGTAGGTCATGGTAGGAAAACACTAGTTTCCATAGCAAGGGAAAAACACATTTCAGAAAGCCGAACAGAAGGAGACTCCAGAGTCTGTTTCAGAGGGCTCAGCTTCAGTGAAGGGTGAGTGTTACTACTGGGGGCTGGAACCACAGCTCAAAACAGAGAAAGCCTTAATATTTGTACTGTGCTTTTAACAGCAGTGCATGTTAAGGAGAGGTGGAGGGACACACACACACACACACACACACACACACACACACACACACACACAAAACACTCACACAGACAGAGATAGAGGCAGAGATGGGAAGGAGGGAGGGAGAGGGAGAGGGACAGGGAGAGGTAGAGATGGGAAGGAGGGAGGGAGAGGGAGAGGGAAAGGGAGAGGGACAGGGACAGGGAGAGGGAGAGGCAGAGATGGGAAGGAGGGAGGGAGAGAGAGAGGAAGAGGGAGAGGGAGAGGGAGAGAGAGAGCCACAGGGGTGGGAACTGCTTATGGGAGGGGATGGGGCAGTGCTAGGAAACTCTCATAGAGGGCTGACAAAAAGCCACTTTAGCAAGAATCTTAGTGAGCTGGAGGTTAGGCCATTCTGGAGGCAAAGATCCCTCCCTGCATGGCTTATCCTGGAAGTTCAGAGGAAGTGCCACGGCACCATATTCTATCGTCTGTCCTACAGAATATTTCTAGCTAGAGAGGGAAAACTTTGAATCAGAATGCAGCAATGCTCTGTGATATGGGTATCTGTTTTAGCCATGGCTTGCGGTGGACTCCAGAGCCAAGCCTGGAAACTGTGCCCATGTGAGAGACCTGTAGGGTACACAGGGTCAAAGGGGCCAGTTTATCTTTAGACAACATAGCACAGATATTGATACAGTATGAGCCAAGACAAACAGTGCAGGATGTTAATAAGTGAGCACAAAATCGATGACACCAGGGATCTGTAGACAGTAATATATACTGTTATACAACCATTCCTTGCAAAAGAGATACTTTTATGTGATTCTGTATAAACGTGTCCTTAAGGAAAGAGGCCTGAGCTTTCATCTTCTCCCTACCATTTGACAGTCTACCTGCGTGTCTCTGTAGGCCTGTGCCTGTACCTCCGAACAGTCCCGAGAGCCAGCGAATAAAGCACATCAGATGTGCCTGTGGCTCCTTCCATTCCCTTCCATCTCCTGGCCTCCCATGACTGGCACAGGGGCTTGGATCTTACAGGACTATGTACAGACCACATCCCGTAATATGCTCTCTCTCTCTCTCTCTCTCTCTCTCTCTCTCTCTCTCTCTCTCTCTCTCTCTCTCTCTCTGTCTGTGTGTGTGTGTCTGTGTGTCTGTCTGTCTCTGTCTCTGTCTCTGTCTCTCTGTGTGTGTCTGTCTCTCTCTCTCTCTTGTCTCTGTGTCTCTCTCTCTGTGTCTGTCTCTCTCTGTCTCTGTCTTTCTCTCTGTCTCTCTCCCTCTCTCTGGAGTTGTGGACGTGGTGGGGTCTCCTGCCTCAGCATCCTGAGTGGTAGGATTATTTTAGGTTTTCTGTTTGTATTTGCTTACTGTTTTCTTTTTCATTCTCCTCCTGGCTGGTTCTGACTTACCTCCATTCTCATCTTTACTGTTCCCCCACTGCTTTTGACTTTTTTCTCTTCTTCTAATTTTTCTGTTCCTCAAATATGAATTACTAGTCTTTCTTGTCTGTCTCCTGTCCAGCCCTCCTCTTGCCAGCCCCATTCCTTTATTTGTCCTTGTTATTTGAGTTGAGACAGTTGCTTATTTTTAACTAGCTGTTACTATGTTTTCATTGTGGACCTATCCACCAGGTGTGGCTCTTTCCATAGTGTTCTGCTCTTGAAGCAGAAGTGACGCTCACGCCTGGTGCCTTGAAGCTATCTGGGAGGTTATAACTGCTGAGCTACGCCTGAAGTCCAGTGGAGTAAAAGGATGCCTCAACCTTACAAAAACCCTGTCCTCCTTGAACACTGCCAGCCCTACCAGTGAAACAATATCAGGAATTAAAACACTACAAGTAATCCCCCAAACAGAAGTCCCAGCACAGCACCATGAGGAACAGGGCGGCCATAAATCTGAAAAATGCTGACCTACTACTGTCATGGACTCGGAGAGAGTTTGGTGAAAGATGGCATGCGTGGAAGAATGAAGCCGGATAACATTCTCTCCCTCTGTACAAAAGTCAATTCAAAATCTGCCAAATACCTTCAAGACCAGACACTCTGAAACTACTAGAGAGAAACAGAAAGGAAAACACTTTGTGAGGTTTTCTGAGGACTCCCCACAGCTCAGGAAATAATACCGAGAACTAAAAATGGAAGTTGAAGGGTTTCTACACACCAAAGAAATCGATTCATTCAGTGAACACACAGCCTACAGGATGAATGAAAGTCTCGATGCTTGCTGTGGGATGTTCCATATGCTGTGAATATGTATTGCTCTGATTGGTTGATAAATAACGTGCTTATTGGCCAGTAGCCAGGCAGGAAGTATAGGCGGGCAAGCAGAGGAGGAGAATTCTGGGAAGAGGAAGGCAGAGTCAGGAGACACCAGCCTGCCATCCAGGGAGCAGCATGTAATGATACACAGGTAAAGCCACGGAACACATGGCAACATATAAATTAACAAAAATGGGCTGAGTTTAAATGTAAAAGCTAGTCAGTAGTAAGCCTGAGCTAATGGCTGCAGTTTTAATTAACATAAGCCTCTGTGTGTTTACTTGGGTCTGAGTGGCTATGGCCCAGGAGGGACACAGAGAAACTTTCAGCTACAGTTGCTTACTATACCTGTGACCGGATACTGATATCCAGAATTTTGTTTTGTTTTGTTTTTGTTTTTTGAGACAGGGTTTGCTTTGCTGTGTAGCTTTGCTCCTTTCCTGGAACTCACTCTGTAGCTCAGGCAGGCCTTGAACTCACAGAGGTCCGCCTGCCTCTGCTTCCCGAGTGCTGGGAATAAAGGTGTACGCCACCACTGCCCAGATGATATCCAGAATGTATAAACAACTAAAAACTCCCACAGATATAAAAAAGCAAAAGCCCGGAAATAGACTAATGAAACGACTATATATTCATGTTTTATCTCATTCCTGGACCCTAGATTTTCTGATACACAAAACCACATATAAATGAGGGTCTTGGGGAGGAAAGGAGATTGCAGTAGGAGAAGGGGATATGGTAATAAAGGAGGTGTTCCTGCTGGAAACTCCACCTCAGCTCCTCTCCTCCCTCTCTAAACCTTGCCCTCCTGAGCTGCTCAAGACTGCACCTACAGGCTGTTTAAGCTCTGGTCCATCGACCTACCACATGATTTCTCTTCTTCCCCTGAGATTACCCAGGAACGCTTTGCTCAGATTAAACCTGGTCTTATTAATTCAGCTTGATTTAGCTTATTGCTTTGGTGGAGAAACCCACTACCGGGGATTCAAAATACTTACCAGGGGGCATGGAGGTAGATATGTTCAAAGTGCATGATAAATTAATGTTTGAATAATATTGTCTTTATTAAACCTGGTGCAATGGAGATATGCCAATAAACACAACATTGATCTAACCAACAGCAGGTATAAGGATGCTTAAAAATAACAGCCAGTTGTGTGTGCACTAACATCTTAGTTATGTGAAGTATGTATTGTCATAAAGCATATGAATAGGCACAGATGAGTAAGAAATATAATGAACATAAAATAGTAACTTAAAATGCATAAACACAATATTTGATAGACTAAAATGATTAAAATTCACCTGTTAGTAATTACTAGCAAAATTGCAATTAACATAATGTCCGATAACAAAAAGTTTTAAATATTAGATTTTTGACTTAATTATTAGTTTTTATTTGAAATTAACTTCAAGAAAGTGGTAGCTAAAATAAAATAAGAATAGCTATGCTAATTCAATGAATTTACTTTCATTCAGAGAGAGAGACAGAGAGAGAGAGAGAGGGAGAGAGAGAGAGAGGGAGAGAGAGAGAGGAGAAAGAGAGAGAGAGAGAGAGAGAGAGAGAGAGAGAGAGAGAGAGAGAGGATAGAACTTAAAGAAAGATTACATCTTTGCAAATTCGGTCCAGACAAATATCTGCATAGGATCTGTCAGATAAATCTCTATGTAATGCTTAAATAGATTAGAGGATGCCATAGTTTCTAATAGCATTAGAACTGCAAATTGCAAATTTCAGTTGTTTACTCCAAAAGAATTTTTGTGTACATTAGGAAAATAAATGTGTCAAAGTCTAAAAATACAGCTCTGTCTAAATTGCATGCCAGCAAACAACATTTAATTTTTTTTAAACCATCTAAGTCACTTGATCGATACAAGTCGAGGTTTAGATTTCTGTAAAGAGGACATAGAAAATCTTTTATGTTAGAGTCACCTGTGTAAAGCCTTTGGAGGTTGTTGAGTACAACTTAAAAATATGACATGAGCCTCTAGTGATTATCTTTCTGTGAGGTGAAGTCCAGGCAGCCCGACTAGTGAGTAATAGGAACAGAAGACCTGGGGTCTGCTCACAAATAATGGTTTCAAGATGGTAGGTGAAGTGACGTGTTGACATTGCCACCATGAATTTCCCATTGAGTTACCCACCTACTCCCCACATTACTGTGATTTCCAGAAAGTCTGGTCACTGAGCAGTGTGTCAGGCTGCCCCTAGAAACACACTGAAAGAAACTGTCGTTCTTTGTTATCTGTCATGATCGGCCACTCAAGTAGTCTGACTTTGACAGTATTAAGAGAGAATTTTAAGAGCCATGCCTCTCAGAAGTAAAGGGAGAAAGGTGTGTGTGAGAAAGATTCATACAGAACCTTGACGTTGGTGTTGCAAGGTGGTCTGCATTTCCTTATTATCATTTAAGTCCAAAGAAAGGAGAAAGTCGGAAAATTCAAGAGAAAAGAACAAGCCATGCAGAGGGAAAAAAAAATAAGGCTTGAAAGATGCCAAACATCTACCTTTTACTACTCACGGTTGCAGATCAGCAGAGGAAACAAAACCAAGTCAGCTAAAATGTGAACGAGAGGCAAGGACTGAAGGGTGGCTGAGGTACAAATAGTCCTGACGGGGTTTGTTTTGGCAAATGAGTACCGATCTAGGGAAGGCACTAGTAGTTCAGCCTTGATAAATTGGGTAAAAGTTGACTTCTGTAAAAACCTGCCATGTTTTTACAGGACCTACAAAGAACCACAGGAAAACAAGGTTCGTATTTACTCAGTTATTGACTAAACAAACATATGATGTATTTGAAAAGGGAGCCAAGATGATCTTTGATGATCAGCTCAGATCAAAAGTAATCCTGTTCAAGCCTATCTTGGGTTCTGGGGCTGGGTCCATTCCTCAAGGTTTTGTCTCCACTATCCCATGCTCCTGTGCCATGGAGCCCCCTCTCCCATTACAAAAGCAGTTTGTAGCAATAGAGGGTTCAGTGGCTGTTTAACCTTGCTGAGTGAGCAAATTCATTTTCAAATGCTCAAAGTGTCCTTTTTAGCAATGATTTTCCAATCCTGCTTGTTTTCTTTTTACTAGATATAACCTGTCCTTTGTTTTCTACAATAACAGGCTTTTGCCCCCGTTCTGTCCACCTCTCTTCTCTCATGTCTTAATCCATTCTTCGGTCTTCTGTTTCCCACATAAGCTGCTCTTAGGTAATGATGGTTCTCGGGTTCCCACAAAACACAGAATTTGACCCCAGGAGAGATTTTTAATCTGCTTAATGTACAAATTTTCCCTGAGAAGGGAACAGGGCATCATCGGAGGGTAATTTAATCTTCTAAACATCAAAGTTGTTCCTGTGTGCTCAGTGTTGCAAACCGAAGCAATGTTTGCAAAGTAATCCATTTTGTGAGGGCACAGGAGTACAAAATGTGGAAATCAGGGTAGTAGATGACTCACCCAAAGGAACAGCCTAGCTAAGCATTTCTGACTGTACAACACTAATTGTCACTGAGCTGAGTGTTTTCAGGCTCCTATGAGATAACTGGATCTTATATGTATCGAAGGAAACAGAAAAACTACACACACACACACACACACACACACACACACACACACACACACACGCACACGCACACGCACACGCACGCGCGCACACACGTGGAGGGTTGCGCAATTGGAAGGAAATACGAGCAATTGTTGATGCAATGATGGGGAAAGTATGGACAAAATTACTTTTCCACTCAAAGGACTTTGGTTGAACTTTGAAAGTATGTAAAGATAAGAAAATTTAGCACACCAAGCATGGCAGTGTGTACCTTTAATGCCACCACTTAAGAGGCAGAGGCAGGTGAATCTTCATGAGTTCCAGGCCAGCCTGGCCTACATAACAAGTTCCTAGTCAGTTAAGGCTACATAGTGAAATCTTGCTCAAAAAGCAAAAAAGGATTTATCTAATCAAATAAAAGCATAACTATCAATGAGTCTGATTCATTGTACATGATTTCTTTAAATTAGTTAAAAAAAGTAAACAACCCAATAGAACAAAGGACTGAAATCATGAATAAGTATCAGTGCAAAAGAAATCTGAATAGGGTATTAAGATATACACTAAACTTTCTATTTTTGCCACAATCGTGGCTACTTAAAATATTTCACAGAAATTAGATCATCATATCAATGTTTTAATCTAAAATATCCAATTTAATTGTCTTGCTTGGAAAAGTCTATTACAGGACTATTATAAAACAGTATGTGATGATGTCTGTAACCCTTGTGGGTATTTTATTCAGTTTTGGATATTTCATTTGTCAGGAATATTAGTTTCATTGATGATAGATATGTGAATTAATCTATTTGCACCCACACTGACTGTGCAACAAGCTTATGATTAATGGCCCTGTGATTTGAAACAACACATTTACTCATGCGCACAATGGTCCCAAATTTACCATGGCTCAAATGCCATTTATTCCTCTTTCTAATTTTATTGAACTTTTATTATTCTTCTGGAGAATTCTGTAAAATATGTTTTGACCATCTTCATCCACCCTTCCCCAGTTCTTCCCATTCCCCTCACACCCAACTTTGTGTCTTTTTTTTTTTTTTATTTCTTTTACCAATCAAGGCCAATGTAAACTGCTCAAATATTCTTGGGTGTGTGGTCTTCCACTGGAGTATAATTGATTTACCAGGGCCTATACTTTTAAAGAAAACTGACCCTTCCTCTCCCAGCAGCTTACAGTTGCAAATAACTCCACGGGGGGGAATGGAGCTTCTTGCCCAATGCCTCCATGTTTGGATTCAATCTGCTTTCGGGTTGTACGGGTCTTGTGTGTGGTGTCACAACCAGTGTGAGCGTATGCACAGCTGCACTGCTGTTTCCAGAAGACACCATTTTCTGTTGTCATCCACTGCCTGTGGCTCTGACACACTCTCTGCCCCCTCTCCTACAATGATCCCTGAGCCTTTGGAGGAGGTATGCAGTACACATTCTCCATTTAGGGCTGGACACTCCGCAGACTCCTCTTCTCTGCACCTTGATGCGTGTTGCAGGGTTAGTGAACCAAACCCAGCCTCATGCATGTGAGGCACATGCTGTCCCACGGAGCTATGTTGCTAAGTCCCAACGTGCAATTCTTTTGAGTCCCAGTATCCACAATAAAGCATAGTCACAGAAAACTCTAGAACTGTATAGTGCACTGTGTCACTGAGCTCTGCTGTCCAGGAAGGTGGGTGTGTCAGATGCACTCTCAGCCTAGGACGTTTGAGAGTAGCTGCAGGCCACTGGGACCCAGGCCTCTCATACGTTGAGGAACATCTAGACTGGCTTTCATTTCTACCCGTTCCTCTCTTTGCCCTCCTGCCATTGCATATTGATGGCAGCACTTTTTGTTCTAATGCTTTAATGCATGCAAGAGGACATTTCTCTCCCCATCTACCAAGGAATGTGTCACAGGGTTAGGGGATGACTCAGTGGGTAATGGCATTTTCTGCATAAGGGTTTAAGTTAGGATACTCAGCATTATGTAAAGCAAAATAAAACAACAATAAAAACCCACAAGGCATGGCTGCTGTGGGATGTCTTTCTGTATGCTGTGAATATGGGTGGCTCCCATTGATTAATAAACAAAGCTGTTTTGGCCTATGGCAAGAAAGCTTACAGCCCAGCAGGAAATCCGAGCAGAGATACAAAGAGAGGAAGGGCGGAATGAGGAGAGACGCCAGCCCTCCACCAAAGGAGCAACAAGATGTCAGCAGACTGGTAATGCCACGGCTACATGGCAACATATATATCTATGGAAATGGGTTCATTTAAGTTGCAAGAGCTAGCCAAAATAAGCTGGAGCCATAGACCATACAGTTTGTAATTAATCTAAGCCTCTGAGTGATTATTTTCTAAGTAGCTTCGAGAGCTTGGGTGGGAGAGATTCATCCAGACGTGGGGCTAGGTGGGACGGAGAAATTTCTGACTACCGATGGCTGGGCTTGCTAATTCCACTGCTGTGAGGAACAGAGACAGGAGAGTTACTGGGACTTGCTGGCCACCAGCCTAGCTGAAAGACACAAACCAGTGAGCTCCAGGTTAAATGGGAGAGCCCGTCTTCAATGAATAAGGCTAAAGGTAACAAAGCAGGACTCATGACACTCTTGTCTGCTTTGGGAGGGTCAGATCATATTGTACGGGAAAGAAGATAAAAAACAGAGTAGAACTGAAAGCGAGTACAGACTTCTCAACCTCTGACATGGCTGAGGCCTAATGAACTCAGAGCAAATGTAAAGTAGCGTAGCAGATGACGAACATGGTACACCTATGTGACTGAGTCACCTGACTCAGCTGCAGGGAATACTGTTCTGATGTTCTCCCCTCCAGCTCACTGGCCAGCTGGGATGGTGGCCTCCTGATGCTCTCCAGCCTCCCACCAGCATGGACTCCATAGAGCGTAGACCTAGGCTGGGAACAGGTCAATTAGTTTGCTTCGGAACTCCCATGAAGTCAGAAGAATTGTGTGCTGGGAATTAGGGTTGTATAGCTCAGTGGTACAACACTTGATTTGCATGGAAGGGGTCTGGGGTTTGATCTGCATCACTGAAATACAAAACAAACGTGTATTGTCTGTGGCTGGGAACACTGCTCAAATAAGTAAAATGTGTCAAGCCATAGGTAAGTTATTTTATAAAATCATCGGATATTCAGTATAAGTGAAAAGAAATAAATTAATATCTGTATAAATGAAACTTTAATTTTCCGGAAAAATAAAACATTTAAAACTTAAAAAAAAAACAAAACTGAAATACCTGTAAAGGTCAGTGAAGCAAACACATATGTCTAGTGTGGTAAGTCAGACCTTCCTAAAAACTACCCAACATGGATTCGTAGGTGAAAATATTGATGGACCTGATGGTTCGATGGCTTTGAAGTACCCTGAAAACTTCCTCAGGCTGGAGAGATGGCTCAGCAGTTGAAAGCAGTCACTGCTCTTCTAGAGGGTGGGAGTTCAGTTCTGAGCACCCACATGGGGCAGTTCACAACTGCCCGTGACTCCAGATCCAGGGGAACGAAACCCTCTGTTGACCTCTGTGAGCATCTGCAACACACAGGGCCCTGAGATGTAGGTAAAGGTACTTGAGGTCTTAGGCCTGGTGATAGGAGTTTGATTCCTGGAATCTGTGTTAGAAGGAGAGAACCCGTTCTACGAGTTGTCCTCTGACCTCTGTATCACACAATTGTGGTGGGGTATTCACCAGAGAAGACTGCTCGGACATGGGTTTAGGACAATAGACAGTCTTTTTTAGCTGGCCGGCGACTACGCTGGGTGCTTGGGATCCCACTGTAGCACTGTGCCTTTCTCAGGGGAGCTTTTAAGCACAAAAACCAAGTCCTGGGTTGATGCACTTCAGTTACCAAGGACAGTTATGCAGAAGCAGAACTACAGAAGTCAAGATGTAAGGTTAGTATATGGAGAGACTTTCCTAGAACTATGGACTTTGATGGGTTAGGTCTTTGTTTTCATTTTGGAGGCGGGTTCTGTCTATGTGCTGAGTTTTATGGCCTGAATGGTACTTCCATCATGGAGTCAATTGTGCTAAGGTCTCTGGTCCTACTATACAGTCTGGGGCCCTATTGTACAGTATCATGTACACCTACACACACAAACAACACACACACACACACATCATACACATACATAACACTAAATTAAAATTTTTTATTAAGTATCTTCATAATGACTCTGAATCTTTATGTATGACATCTATTAGATGGTCCTAAACCTCCTTATCTTTATAAGATTTCAAACTTTAGTAAAAGTTTCACGAGTGGAAGAATGAATTTGTTTGCCTTCTCTATCCATTGTCATATGTGGATTGTTTATATCGAGTTCCAGCTGCATTCTTTATCTCTTTCTCTATTTGTCTCCTTTCATAAACGTAAGATCCAAGTATCTTAAATGACCCTTAAAACGCCCAGTTCAAAGATAATCCATATTACAAAATGAGAAATTCTTGGCTGAACTGTGCATGACCCCAAGTAGTTTACTCCCATTGGTTTCCACATTTTGAACTAATCTGTTCTTACAACATGGGTTATTTTACAAACATTGCCTTAGTTTGCAAGCTTGCAATTTAAGGGCAGTCTCAATGCTTAGAAGCCTCAGTTACCCTTGCGTTATGTCCTATTCCCTTATCAAGGAAGAGTAACACATTAAACAGACTATAAATCGCTTGAGGGATCAAATTATATAATTTATGGGAACCTGAGAATCATTATTTAAGAGGGGCTTCTGTAGGTAACAGGAGACTAGAAAATAGTGAATAGCTAAAAGAACATTTTATAATAGGACACACACACACACACACATGCACACATGCACACACGCACACCAGTTACTGTAGAAAACAAAAAGCCTGATGATGTGGACATTTGAAATTAGAAGTATGAGCCGGGCGGTGGTGGCGCACGCCTTTAATCCCAGCACTCCGGAGGCAGAGGCAGGAGGATCTCTGTGAGTTGGAGGCCAGCCTGGGCTACCAAGTGAGTTCCAGGAAAGGCGCAAAGCAACACAGAGAAACCCTGTCTCGAAAAACCAAAAAAAAAAAAAAAAAAAAATAGAAGTAAACAGCATCGAAGGGCACCATTGAGGAAGAAAACCTTGAGCCTTGGAAATTGAGTTAATATACTCAGTTCACAATCTCTCGGGACCTTCCACTGCTGCAAAAGGCACTTTTACAATAAACAAACTAGATAAAATAAAGGCAGAGTAAGGCCAAGATACTTCAGTGGGTAAAGGCACTCGCCACCAGGGCTGACAACCAAGTCCCGTCCTTGGCATCCACATGCTCAAGGAAAGAACTGATTCTCAAAGGTTGTTCTCTGGAGTAGACTTTGCAGGGCCCTGTCCTCCTCCTCACCCTCATTCCCTGGGATCTCCATCAAAGCTGCTGCAGACTCGGCTTTCTTCCCTCATCTCATCCCTTTGTGTCAGCCACCGGTACCTGAAGACGTTCTCCACCTAGAAACCTGGTGGCCATGCAGGTCTGGGAAGCAGGCAGACAATCTCCACTCCCTTCCCGTCTTACCTTGCAATCTCCCCGGTCTTATCCCCAGCCCTGTGCCGAACTACTTGCAGGGGTCTGTCTCCACTCTGTGGGGTCTCAGTGGAACCTGCTTGCAGACCCAGCTTTCTCCCTTCCTGTGGACCTCCTCAGTGGCCCCATCCCCAGCCGGTATCCTTTCCTTTGTATGCACTGCTAATACGGAGAAACACTCGCTGCCTGGCAACCCAGCGTGCTCACCAGCCTGGGCTGCAGATAGGCCATCTCCACTCTCCTTCCTGTCCTCGGTTACTCCTCTGGTCCCAATAAGACCTGGAGCAGGCTGCTTGCAGGAGCCTGTCCTCTCACTCTCCTCTTTTCCCTGGGTGCTCAACTAAGCCTAACAGCAGACGCAGCTCTCCTCCTTCTTACAGACAGACCCTCTCAGGCTCCACTCTAAGGCATCCCTTTTCCTTTGTGTCGGCGCCCAATGCATGAAAACAGTTTCTGCTTGGCACAAGCCGGGTCTCTAACCCAGAAGGTTTCTCCAGTCACTCACAAATGAAAACGTAGTCTTCTCCAATAGTCTCACTGGGGATTCAAAGCACTCTTAGGCGCAGGCACTATGCCCATCAGTAAATGCCTGAAGCAAAACGAATTCAATGCTATCTGGAGGTTCTGTGGGTCATAATGTTTTTATGCCTTTAATCCCAGCACTGGGGAGACAGAGGCAGGCAGATCTCTGTAAGTTTGAGGCCAGTGCGAGAGTCAGGACAGGCACCAAAACTACACAGAGAAACCCTGTCTCAAAAAAAACAAAAAAAAAATGTGATGACTTTATTAATAAATATACATCCATATAATAATATTGATACAAGTCAAGAACACTATTCCATTCCCATAGACATAAATGTACATAAGTAGCTCAAGTTCATGGACAATAAAGCATACACAGTTTCTATTCAGACTTTTACAGCACACATTTAATATCCCAGGTACCTGTTTATCAAACAGTAAATCCAGTTTTTTTAGGTGATATTGTCCATCCACAACTGTAGCCTTCCATCCCCCCTTTCCTGGAATAGAGCTCCTGGTTATAGCACTGTTATGAACATCTCTCCTTAGACTGATGTCCCACTTCATGAACATGTATACGGAACTCATTACACAATAATTCACCCACTCTGTCTTCTGACGCACAGCGCAGCACCACTGAGTAGTGGCATGCTGCCAGTCTCTGTGGGTTCACACGTGTGTCAACACTCCCGTGCTTACAGGGCCTCGTTTCCTTCATGCCCTCCATCCCCTCTGATTCTTACTCTCTTTCCTCCTCCTCTTTTTTAGGGTTCCCTGAGCCATGGGGGAAGGATGTGATGGAGACATCCCATTTAGGCCTGAGTGTTTCAAGTCTCGCTCTGCACTTTATCTGACTGTGGATTTCTGTATTTGTTCTTTTCTATTTCAAGAGGAAGCTTCTCTGATGATGGCTGAGCAAGTCACTGATCTACGAGTAAAACAGATTATCATCAGGGAGTCATTTCATTGCTATGTTCCTTTAGGAGAACAGTAGCGTTTGGGTTTACTCTAGGTCCCTGGCTTATCTAGTCTCAGGTTCTAGGTGACTCAAGCAATGTCAGGCATGGGTTCCATCTCATTGATGAGTCCTTAAATCCAATCATACATTGGTTGGTTACTCACACAAGTCTGTGTCTCCATTGTACTAGCAAATCTTGCAGGCAGGTTATCATTTTAAATTGAAGAGTTTGTAGCTAAGTTACTGACTACCTTTCTCCTCTGGAAGCATGCTGAGTACCTTCAATTAGCATGAGCACTAGTCAGCAGAGGTGAAGGCTCTAGGCAGGCACCAGCTTGACTTCCCCATGTTCAGTGAGTTGTGGAGGTGTTGTCTTCATCAACAGGGCCTTACTGTGAGGCTGTATAGAGAAGGCGTTAGCTTTGGAAATAGCCTGGATTGTGTGGGCATTCACGTGGGGCCCCTTTGGCAAACAACTCAATGAGATGTAACCCATTCCCGGCACTTAGGGATTCATTTGGTGACAGGTGATGTCCAGCTACACTCTGTATCCCCTATTATTTGGCGATTTCATTCAGATAACCTTCACAGATGTATAAATTTTAAGACACTTCTACTGTATTAGGAGTCCATCTGACTCCTCAGGTGGCCCTTGGTGTCTAGTTGTTCCTCTTCATATTCCTTCCCTCACCCCTCTTTTTCCTCCCCTTCCCCATTTGATCTTCCCATTCCAGTCCCCACCTTGTTCATCCATAACTATTCTATTTTCTCTTCCTAGGGAGATCCATCCCTCCTTGTTAGTCCCTTACTCTGTAGCTAACCTCTGTGGTTCTATGGATTGTAGCTTGTTTAATGAAGACTTTAACAGCTAACATCCATGTAATAAGTCAATATATACCATATTTGTCTTTTTAGGTCTGGGCTACCACACCCAGAATAATATTTTTTCTAGCTCTATCCATTTACCTGTGAATTTCATAATTTAAAAATGTAATGGCTGAGTAATATTGCATTGTATAAATATTTATAATTGTAAATTAACTGAACTTTTAAAGTTTTTACCATGCTTTTATGCTGTTAAAATGTTTCTCCATTTGAAAATTATAAATGAATCTCTCTGTTTTTAGTTATTTAAGTGGTTTAGGATATTTAACAAATCCATGTAGCATAGGTTTAATGAGTGATACATTACATGTAGAATTTTTTTTATCCCAAGACTTAGTGATTAAATCCATGTATATTTCATTCATCTGATCTCTTTGTCTTTAAGCCAAACTGTAATTTGTTACACTACTAAAATACATATACACGTATATGACTTCTCCATTTGAGTTTTTCTTGAGTTTTAATTCTTTAACTGGCAGAGAAAATAAGTTCAATCAGGACCCCAAGATGGAAACATGGGTACAGGCAAACATTTCCTGAAAAAAGTCCAATAGCACAGGATGATGACAAATATTGGCAATGGGATTATATGAAATTAAAATCTTCAGCACAGCAAACAAACAGTCTGCAGAGTAAAGAAACAGGCTTCAGATCATGAAAACATTATAGCTAACTGTCAATAAGAAAAGGGAGTTAATATCAGAGACATAAAGAGAATTGCAAAATCTAAACACTCAAAGTCCAACTCATCCAGTCAACAAATGGACTAGGGAAATAAGTAGACAATCCTCAATATCCAATAAATATTTGAAAAAATACTCAACAATTTAAAGACATCCAACTTATAAGTGCTTTGAGACTCCCTCTCACCAAAGTCAAAACAGCTATAATCGAGAGCAGGTGAGGCTGGTAGACTTGAGACGTTCTCTGGAGCCCTTTGTCCTCTTCTCTGATGAGGCCACACTGAATAATCCTTTTCTGCTTTCCACTACTAATTTGGCTTTTGATTTGACTTATTGAGGATGGGTAGCAGGACCTGACTTGGGCCACAGGCTATGACCCCCAGCCCAATAATAAAATGGTGACTGTGAAGGAGCAAAAAGACTCATACTGGGGATGCCTGTCCCTCAGAGTGAGCTGACTCCAGTAGAGAGAAAAGAAAAGAACGCACAAGACTTGTTGGTGCCATTCACTGCTGGGATATTTTCCTCTTTGTACTTCAGCAGCAGCAGACATTGTTTTTGCCTCTACTTTGGTGAAGCAGGAAAACAAATTTGAACTTTGTTTTGGATTCTGACACTTGTGAAGTTTCTCCCTGATTAGTTCACATCTTGTTGTGCCAGCCTGTTTGCCTTTGGTCTCTCTTGAGCAATGAGGTTCTTTGAACTGGATTTGCCTTACCTTTCAGTGGTCCTCTCTTGAAGAATATTGATGTATTACTGTAAAATAGGGAAACACAGAGATTCTGGGACAGAAGAGAACTTTCACAGCATTGGTAGCCTTCCTGACCCTAACTCAAAGTCCAGGGTTGTATAAATAGGAAGACACTTCTCTGTCATTCCCACATTCAGGAACACATCACACATTGTCATCTTTATCTTGGATGTGCTTTTTCCAGTCAAATATAATTGTTTCCCTTCCCTACAGCTAGGTTAGAGTCCTGACCACCTGCGCCCTGGTTCAGCTTGAAGCAGCTATGGAGAATACATCATCCTGAGCTCCCTGTTCCCAGGACAATTTGAAGGGCTAGGTTAGGAATAAAGCATAAAGGACTGATTGGCTATCTAATGCCCATTGATATTTATTAATTAAAATGGATCTGCAATAAGCTAAGACACTTGACCTTCTTTATGCAGAACCAGGGAGCAGGGAGCTATTGAATGATCTTAAGGAATTTTTTTTCTATACAGATCATTCAGGATGGAGCTTCTGGTCCACCAAGAGGGTCCTTTTTCTTTACTCAGGGTTCTTTTCTCAGAGTTGGGTTGCACCCTGACTCACAAGCCCCTTTTCTCCTGTTCTCATTTGGTCTTGGGATCTTTCCCTGTCACTCTTCTTTGCCTTCTCAGGAGACAGTTTAAGAAGTAATTATTTCTATATAAGTCATTCAGGATTATAGTCTGGCTGTACTCAAAGATCAGTTCCCCCATTCTTGCTAACCTCACTAAGCCATAACTAACTGGGAAACCTGTATATTCAGATTTAAGTCATATATATGCTCTCAAAGTTATAAATACACTTACAGATTTTGTTCCCCCAGTCCTCAAACACCCGCAGAGATCTGAGAATATGGCATGTAATGTAAAAGTTTTTTTTTTTTAATTTTTCTTATTATGTATAAGAGGGCACCAGATCTCATTACAGATGGCTGTGAGCCACCACGTGGTTGCTGGGAATTGAACTCAGGACCTCTGGAAGAACAACCGGTGCTCTTAACCACTGAGCCATCTCTCCAGCCCCTGTGTAAAAGTTTTTTTTTTTTTTTTTTTTTTTTTTTTTATGATAAAGAGACATGTCAGCTCCTGGCAGCATTCTGTATTGTCTCCAAAAAAATAGATGGCCACAGAAGAACTTGGAAGCTTATGGCAAGGCTGGCCACACAGCAAAAAGCTGAGCTCCTGTCCAGATCATGAATAAAGAGGAGCAACAGGGATTGATTGTCCTTTCTGCCAAGACAGGTAGGATGACCTCCTCAAATTTCTACTCCACTGAAAAATCTGTCAGATCTTCTGGGACTATCAGCTGAATAAATTCTACCACTGTGGCCACAGTGACCCCTGAGAAACTAGGAATTGCTGCCTAGATAGCTTGGAAACTGTCTCACTTCTTAAATTTATTCTTCTCAGAGCTGACAATGTTTGATGACTAGGGTGTATCAGTTTGACAGCCCCAATCCCAAGATTACTGACAGTTCATTAATAAGTTTCCCATTGAAATTGCAGACACCTATGACTCATTCACAGACTTCATGGTACAGGATATCCTGGTTTCAGATATAACTCCAGAGGTTCAAAATTTTAACATTGATTAATGCAGCTTTGATGAACTTATACAACATTAAGTACAAACAGTTGTTAAGAGTCCTTAAATTTCTATAGATTTTCAACCCTTTTGCTATGATGTAAATCTATTCCAGCTGTCTTACAGATACCTACACGTCCCTGGGAAAAGTTCTGCTACTGCATCAACAAATCTAGTCTGATAAAAATGAACAGTCTCCAGAGTCCATTTTGATTTTATCCATTTTCGAGAATATTTCTGCAGTTTCCCCCCTCCTGCCTGGGCAAAAGGGGTCTCCAGATACACCAGCCCCTGCACCAGCTGGCACAGCTCCGAGGATGCCAACCCCCAACCGAGGACGCCAACTGGGATGGATGCACCCCCACCTCCAGAGAATTGACAGATGTGATGGCTCCTACACTCCTGAAGAACACGTCATCCTTCAATTCTCTCCCGGTACCATCTCTCCAGGCTCAGGCAGACACCTGCCCAGCAACTGGACCCTGCTTACCCTTGCCTCTTCTGTACAACCAGGACACTTCTCTGTTCTATTCCTTCTGGCAGTTTATCATTCTACTCATGGCTAGCACAGCTCATATGACCAATGATAACAGTCTATCTTTTCTTCTATCAACCTCAAGGAACAGACACCTGAGATCTCCACGACAGAGATTTCCACAATGACAGCTAACAATGCTTCTTCACTCCTGCCTCCCTCCATGCATGACTCCCAGCTTCCCCTGCCCCCAATTCTCCCCTCCCCTTGCCAGCTTGAACTAGCCACGAGAATTCAGCACCCTTGTTCCCCCACTTTCTGTCATAACTCACCTCTTTTTATAGTAATCAAAATGGAGAAATGTTAATGTACTGATTCTGTCCCTTGGGGCTGCCCTGCATCCTGATGTAGAAGCCTCTTCTTAAGGAAAACTTTCTCTCTCTCTCTCTCTCTCTCTCTCTCTCTCCTTCTGCTTTTCCTCCCATGAGGTGTGCACCTCCCCTCTCAGCCTTCCTCTTTCTCTCTCTCTCTGTCTCCCTTTTTGTTTTTCTGCCTCTTCATCTCTCTATTATAATAAACTCTCCACGTGGATGCAGTATCACGTGTATCGTGGGTCATTGCCACCACCATGCCTACATGGTGTGCATCTGCCCAGCCTGCCACTGCATCTGTCCAGCATGTTTACCTGTATACGTGGGATACCCTCAAGGGTGCCCCCATGTAATTAATCATAACGGCCATCACCCACAGACAACAGGCAGTAATTTTAAGAATACAATGTCCACATTCAAGTCGGAGTGGGTGGTTTTTGGCTGTTTGGTGGCATATAGAAGTTTCCTGTTGTTTGGAGGGTTAGCTGCAAATTATTATTGGTCATAGTCAGGGAGGAAACTAAATTAAGGAGATTGGATTAAGGGATTTGGTTGTTTGTTTCTTTTTCTTTCCTCAACCCTTCTTTCTCTCTGATCTAGTGGAGAAAAGGGGTGGGGGAATATAGGAGTGATGGGATAGAAGGGTGGATAACTGAACCTAATAAAATGCAACTACTAGTGTCAAATATTTTATATTGTATGGATTTGTGTATATTGATACAATTTTAAGGTTATTTTGTTAAAACATATTTTGTATATATGTTCCTACTCTTGTTTAAGGTATTATGACTGTGCAGCTCATTTAAAAATATGTAAAATTCCAGTCCTTGAAAGTTACTATTACAAGCTTCTTAGGATAATTAAGAAATGCAGGTTAGTAGTTAGCCACCTGTAACAACCAAACTTGTAGTCATCTTAGGTGTGTTTTCAAGGTTAAAAAGAGTTATATTTTAGATAGATATGTCGTCTTTAAACACTTCAGAGATCTACAGACAATGGCATTTAATATGTTTTAGTAAACATAAGACTGTTCATGACAATGAGATAAGTCTGCTCTTGGCAGCACCAATCTACATCAAAGAAGAGGTTGGGCATCAAAGAACCTCCACATGGAGTTTGCTTTAAATGTGACAAAGCTAGCCACTGGGCAAGAAACTACCCTTGCCTCCACTGCTGATAGTATTCTAGACACATAAGGTTGTCTGTATTGACACACGTGGCTGCACTAAAGGAATCACAAGAGATGACCACTGGGAAAAGAAAGCCTCAAGAAAGACCAATCAATAAAGGAGAGGCTGGATCTCAGGAGCCTCCTTCAATACTGAACCCAAGGCAGAGTGAGATATGAGGACATCCGGGAGTGTGTTGTTTAAACTCAATGATATTAGTCTTGAGCATATACCCTAAAGATGCTCAATCATATTACAAGGACACTTGGTCAACTATACTTATAGCAGTATTATTTGTGATAGCCAGAACCTGGAAACAGCCTAGATGCCCCTCAACTTATGAATAAAGAATGTGGTACATTTACACAATGGAGTATTACTTAGCTGTAAAAACAATGACATAATGAAATTTGCAGGCAAATGGATGGAACTGAAAAAACCATCCTGAGTGAGGTAATCCAGACCCAGAAAGACAAAAATGGTATGTACTTACTCATAAGTGGATATTAGCTATAAAGTAAAGGATAACCATGCTACAATCCACAGCCCCAGAGAGGCTAGGTAACAAGGGGGGCCCAAAGAGGAATGCATGGATTTCCCTGGGAAGGGAAGTAGAAGAGATCTCCGAGGTAAACTGAGGACAGGTTTGGGTGATGGGGTTGCATAGGAACATGAGGGATTTGGTTGGGTAGATTCAGGGCAGGATGGAGGGGAGAGTAATGAAAGATATATCTTAATAGGGGAGAGCATTTTGGGGGTCATGGAGAAACCTGGTTCCAGGGAAACTTCCAGGAATCCAATAGCATGATCCTAGCTAAAACTCCTAGAAATAGTGGAGAGGGTGCCTGAACTGGCCATCTCCTGTAATCAGATTGGTAAATATCCTTATTGTCATCATAGAACATTCATCCAGTAACTGATGGAAGCAAATACAGAGATCCACAGCCAAGCACTGGGCCAAGCTCTGGGAATCCTGTTGATGAGAAGGAGGAAGGATTCTAAGAGCCAGGAGTTTAAGGTCATCACAAAAGAACTCACAGAAACAACTAGCCTGGGCTCATAGGAGCTCACAGACTCTGGACTGACAACTATGGAGCCTGCATGGGACCAACATGGGTCCTCTACATATGTATGACATTGTGTAACTATTCCTCATACTCGGTTGCCTTGCCAAGCCATAGTATAAAGGGAGGAACTTAGTCCTACCTAAACTTGGTATGCCATGCTTTGTTGACACCCATGGGAGGCTTTTCTCTTTCTGAACAGAAACAGAGGAGGACTGGATGGGGGAACTGGATGAGGGGACAGTGGGGAGGGGTGTCAGGGGGAGGGGACATGAAGAGAGGACAGAGGGGGAACTGCAGTTGGGATGGAAAACAAATGAAAAAATTTCATTAATAAAAAAGGCTAGAAGTGAATACCACTGTCTGTGCAGTGAGGTGTTATGCCTAAAATTAGTATCAAAGATGCCAAAATAGCCAAGTTTTTTATGCATTAAAAGAGATTAGAAAGCTTGAAAAAATGAAAAAAAAATGACATCAAAATGTCTTTGAGATTTCTGTAAACATAAAGAATCTGCGAAAAAAACACAAAGTTGGTTTAGTAATCCTTGGTTATGCTGATATGTTTGAACAATTATGTGATAGTTCATTATCCAAATAAATCTTGATTTTTATACATTTCACAATTTATGAAAGTTTAGTTGTTTATCAACTTGTTCCATGCTATAAAATTGAATACTTTCACTTACATAGTATTTCATACATGTACAAACACAGGTCAACTTCCTAGAAGTTATAATACTTGTGAAGTTGATAAATAGAGTAAACAAAGTTTCCCTAAGGTTACAAATGACATCATTGAGTTTTCTGAGATATTTGATCTATAGCCAAGGTAGCACTGGAAATAAGTGGAAAATAAAAGAATGAAGTATTTATTATGTTGGTACAAGCATCAACAGAATCCACATGGAATTTAAAAAGAAAATTCTTTCATACTACTATAAATACTAACAAGTGTTTTAAGAGTATTAAGCCAAATGTAAATGCATTAAGCAAATATAAATTCAAACCAGAGAATATTTTTTAAACAAGGTTCTGTTGTTGTAATAGCCTTTTGTTTGATTTTTGAGAAAGAACTTAAAGTTGAATGAATAGGGATGAGGAGAAGATCTGGAAGTACTTGGGGGAGGAGAAGAATATATTTAAAATAAAATAATTTTTGAAGTAATAAAAATATAATGAAAAAGAAAATAAATGATTTATATTTTAAAAGTCACTATGTTTGATGATACTAAAATTAAGAATGTGACTAATCAAATTAAATCACAGAGTTATACAAAGTTCCAAAACATGAGAAAAGCCACAAGTATATTGGTATCTAGAAGAGACAGAATTTAAATCAATAGGAAAATTATACTAAAATTATAATAATGACAAAATAATGACAAACTGGACTGATGATAGAACCCATTCACAGAATCAGAACTGATTATGATAATCAACATCAAACATGCTTGATCTCATTAACTGGTACACATAAGCAAATTAAGACCAGTGTGCGAAACCATTCAATAACTGTCACATTGGCAAACATTTAAGTTCAACATGTCAAGTTACTAGAGAGGAAACATAAGAATTGGTCTTTTGCTGGTTTCAGCATTAACTGATTATTCACTTTCTTCAGAAACAATACACTACCTCCATAAGTTGACTGCTCTGGTATTTGTGACTCTGAAGTTCTATTCACAGATGAGGATTCTAGGGAAACTGGTGGAAGAATTCCCAGGAGACATGATCAAGAATGTTCAGAGAGATGTAGCATCATAGCAGAAATCCTGAAATAATTTTATTATTCAATATGTAAAGTATTTTATCTGTTTAAAGAGTGACTAAGTCCTATGATATACTTTATCCTTTTTTGCCTTGAGACATTTTGGTGCTAAGTAATATGGAAAGTGGGAAAAGAAGATGCGAGGTGATAGCATTTTAACAAAGTCTAAATTATAAACATTGTACTCTAAGAATGGTGCTTTGTTGATAACTTGGATGTCTCTAGTCCTGTTCTGGTGGCCCTCAAAATAAATCAAGCTGAGGATCTCTTGAATACAGAGGGTACCTGCAAAAATAGATAACAATCTTGCTTTCAATCCTGAGGTAGTATTAAATAATAAACAGCTATGTTAATACCATCCATCTTCAAGCCACTGGGGCTTTTTTTTAATTATTCCATGTATGCCAATGAGCCAGTGTAGTATTTGTTTGATTTTTATTTTTATTTGGCAATAATATCAGAAAAGATTAAATCAGGGCTCTGAATCCCTTTTTAATTGTACAGTTGTTTTGTTCTTATTTCTTGATAATGATTGTTGAAATTATTCCTATTCTTTGTATTCTATGTCCCATGGGAAATCTTTTATGATGTAGTATTTTAAACTTCTCATTCATGGATATTATTTTTAGATATTAATGGGTACACTCTTATTATACCACACATGTGCACACTGTGCTAAAATCACACCAGGGCGAGTAGCATTAACTTCTTACTAACTTTTTTTTTCTGTTTGGAGCCGTATGGCTCATTCTTCTTGGTCTGGTATTCATGAGTGTATGCCTGGTGCATGTGTGTGTGTATGTGCTGTGCATGTGTATATGAGAGAGAGATTTGTGCATATACATGACAATATGTGAGTGCAGGCTGGTGTATGTGTGGTGGTCAGAGTACAATTGCCTTCAATCTTGGTTGAGATATGTTCATTTTCTGAGTATGTAGTCCAGCTGGTTCATGAACATCTGGGGATTCTCCTGTCTCTGTCTACCACCTCAGCATTGGAAGGTCAAGATTATAGACACACATGACCACATCTGGCCTACAAGAGTTTAAGTGATTCCATCTCAGGTCCTCAGGCTTGCAAGGCCAAGACACATATTTTGCACATTGAGCCATCACCTCTGCCTTGAAAAGAATTTTATAGCCAAACCACGTGCAATCCCATTGTCTGTAGTGTTCAGCAAGAGCCACACATAAACTAACTTTTAAAACGGTATGGTGTTGGTGCATGTACCTTAAACTGTGTTAAGTAGGGCTCAGTTCCCGTGGAATATATTTTAAAGTAAATGACATGTGGTGGAAAATTCATCTGAAATTATGAAGCATTTGCGTTTACAAAACAGTATTTCAGACCCTGTGTCACCTCTGTCCACCAACAGAACAAGTCAATGTGGAGAGAGTGTATGCTCAAGCTGGGACAAACGAAAGGGCGGGTGGGTAGCAGCACATGGCACAGATGCATGACACCGCGGGGCGGAGGCTGGGCAGAAGGAGCTTGGAAGTTCTGCGGGACTCACTTGGAGCTGGGAGCATAGGGAGTAGTCGAGGCTACAGGCCATGGGGCTCAGCCCCACGTTGGGTGCCAGATAATGCGAGAAATCCACAGAGTCTGCTTAAAGGGTGAAGGAATTTATTAGGGGAGAAAACTCACTACAGCACAGGAGATTTATTGTAGGGTCCTGGAAAGCTGAGTACAGTCCAAAGCTGTTCTGCTGCTGAGATGGCCCACACCATCTAGCCCATGAGCAAGGAAAGTATTTGTTCAGAGCTTATGATTTCACTTCTGACTGAAGGGAGTAATTGGTGAAGACTAGCATCCCAACAACTGTTAATTGACTCTGGTAAGTATATATTTGGATGGTTGGAATCTAAGGGTGTACTCTCTGGGTAAGAATTCTACATTCATCTGAAGGGCACCTCCTGTCCTGGCACTTCTTGCTCCTTGTTCACTGTGGGTTATTCCTTTTCTCTTCATTCTGGATGTGCTTTATCTTCTCTTTATTCCTTCCTGGATGATAATTCCTTTACTCTCTGGAATGGAATACTTCTTCCTGTCTTCCATTGGCATTTCTCTAACCCTCCTATTGGAACCTCATTTTTCCATGGGAACATCATTGCACCTGGAACCCATTGCTCAATTCCCATTTATTACATTGCCACCAACTCTCTTTCTTGTTAACATTATTCTGCTTAGGAACTTTGATGGCCTTGAGAAAATATAATCCCATTTATCAGTCTCTTCCAATATATTTCTCCTATTTCCACTCCTGTTTCTACCTCTCATTTCTGGGGTTCTTTTCTTAGACTCCTTTTCTTTACCCACCCACCTTCCCACTCCCTTCCTCCCTTCCTTCCTTCCTCCTCCCTATCTTTCCTTCCTTCCTTCCTTCCTTCCTTCCTTCCTTCCTTCTTTCTTTCTTTCTTTCTTTCTTTCTTTCTTTCTTTCTTTCTTTCTTTCCTTCTTTCCTTCTTTCTTTCATTCTTTTTCTTTCTTGGGACTGAGTTAAAGAACTCTTTCACTCAGTGACACTCCCAGACAATCTTTAATGCCCATGTATGTCCCCCTTCAAACCTCTACCATATTTATATCTACTATTTATTTATCTATATTTATTTCTACCATCCCCCAGACTTCCCTAGCATTTCAGTCATCTGAATTTTGGCTCCCCTGCCCTTCATCACAGGTGTGAATTGAACACAGCTCTCTCTACAGCCAACAAACCGTGGCTAAAGAAACTGCTACCCGTGATTAAGAATAGAAGATATTATGGTTGGGTTTAACATCAATGTGCAATAAATCAGAATATCTAAGTAGACAGCCTCCCCTAAATAAGTGTCCTGCCTTGGTTGGTGTGGAAAGACCCTCCCCAGTTGTTGGACCTGCTGATAGTAGTCCAGATAAAGGGTATAGCAGAAGGGAGAGATTTCCTCCGTTTGTTCTCTTGTCCTTCCCTCTCCCACCCTGGGGATTTGCCCTGTTGCTGCTGCTGCTGCTGTTGACCCCTCCCTGATGTCGGAACCAGTGTTTTCAAGCCTTTGTTGTAGAATAGGGACCAGCAGGTCTCCAGGGACCTTCCAGGCTTCTACCGGCTGATAGGGAGTGTTGAGGCACCCAGCCTTGTGGTTGAACAACTAATGGTTGTCACCTGACTCCTCATGCCTAGTGAGAGCCGTTGTGGAAATACACTGGCTGCTCAGGTACACATCCTCAAGGACATAGTGACTGCTGTGTGCTCAGCTCTTAGGTGTGAGACTGTTGTTGTTACTATTTTAAAACTGAGTTAATAAATTCACATGCATCTAATTCACTAGGACAGACTTTGGAGACATTTAAGTCTGTCCTAGATATTTCCCCAGTCACTAGCTTAAAATTTAGTTCACAGTATCAATTACATTATATGTAAGGGTGAAAGAAAATCTTAAGTGCATTATCCACAAATGTTGGTAAAAATAGTAATAACGATTCATTGTATATAAGTATAAAGTCATCAAACAACAAAAATAATCAACTAAAAGTTTAGATCTGTTAAAGTAGGGAATACATCTTCTTCCCTCTTTTCCAGTTCTTGTCAATTCTGATTTTTATTCAATGCTTGGTTATAATTTTCCAAATTAAAAATTCTAATATCCCCCTCCTGATTTCTTGAATCAGCAAAAGTTCAAGATTCATTGTGTGAATCTTTTTGATACAAAAAATTTAATTTTTATTTCCATTGGTGTTGTGTCCACACTTATGTCTGTATAGAGTGTTTGATCACATGGACTGGAGTTATAGATAATTGTGAGCTGCCATGTCGGTGCTGGGAATTTAACCAGAGTCTTCTACAGGCTGAGCCATTTCTCCAGAGTTCTTGATCCAAAATTTCATCATGGAAGATGAAGAAAAATTGTCCACTACAGAGAACTCTCTGCAGTGATTTTCCTACATCACAAAGCACCATGTTTTATGCTTTTAGTGCACAGTACCAATGCTAACTAGAACCAAACTAATTTAATTTTGAAATTTGAAATCATTCATTAAACTTAATGCAATTTATCCAGGCCTAGTTTACTCATTTTGTTCCTTATTAAAGTTTGGCGTTTAATGATTAAGATACAGAACATATCAATATTGATATAAAATTAGGCCTTCTGCTTAATTGACTTTTATGTTTCTTTTATACTAACATTAGAATTCTATTCTTCATTTACATCCCAGACAAACTTCAAGGGAAAATTTTTCATGTTCCTCTTGAATATCATGTCAAATCTTTCATTCTGCTGCACAGTTAAATGATATTTCCAGTCTCCAATGGTACCTAGTGGGATAAGCACAGGGACAGGCACATAGGTGAGTAAATGAAACTATCAAAGCAAAGGTCACTCTGAGCAACTTCAGTATCTTCTCCAACCCATGCAAAGTCAATGTGAGTCCTCTGTGGAGTTTAATACCTCACCTTTCTTTATGGAAGACTGAGCAGTGAAAGAAACCTATGCAATAACACAACAAATACATTAGGTCACTGTCCCTTGCATTATCTAACCAGTCATAACCAATCTTTAGCAGAAAACAAAAACCCTAACAAATATAAATACATGAGAAATATTAATTGATACAATGCAGCATATATCCCAAGGTTGTAGCTGCATATGCTCATGTTTCAGTCTTCCATTTTATCTCACTGGTCTATATGTCTATTTTATGTCAGTACCACAGTGATTTTATTATTATAGCTTTATAATGTATTTTAAAATCTAAAGTGGAAATCCCTACAATATTATTCTTTTTGGTCATGCTTGCTTTGACTATCCAAGGTATTTTATAATTTCATATGAATTTTGGGTTGGCCTTTTTTATATTTCTGGGAAGAATGTTGTGGATATTTTGATTGGAGTTGCACTGTATCTATAAATTCCTTTTGGTAAGATAGTCATTTTCTTTATCTATCTTAAATCTCCCAATTCGTGAACATGGGAGGTCTTTCCAGTTTCTAATGTCTTCCTAAAATTTATTCACAGATTTAAGCTTTTCATTGCAGAGGTCTTTCACCTTCTTAGTGGGGTTTATTCGAGGATATTTTATTGCCTTTGACGCTCTTGTAAGTGGGATTATGTCCATCATGTCTTTCTTAACATGTATGTTGTTGATGTGTAGAAAGGCTACATATTTTTGTAAAGTTGGTTCCATATATTCAGAACTCTGCTGAAATTATTGGTTGTTTCTACACGGTTTTTGTTGGAATTTTAGGATTCTTTTATGTATAATATCATATCATATTCAAATAGGGATAATTTGGCTTCTTCTTTTCCTGCTTGTATCTCTTGAATTTCCTTCTCTTGCCTTGTGCTAGTGCTTCAGTCGCTTTGTTAAAAAGAGAAGTGGACACAGTGGACAGTCCTGTCTCATTCCTGGTTTTCATGAGACAGCTTTAAGGTTTTCTCAATTCAGGATAATATCGGCTGTACATTTGTCATAGATAGTCTTTATTATGTGAAGGTGTGTTCCCTCCACTCCGAGTCTCTCTAGAACTGATATCATAAAAGTATGTTAGATTTTGTCAAAGGCTTTTTCTGCATCTTTTGTGATAATCATGTGATTATTGTCTCTAGGTACATTTATATGGTTCATTACATTTATGGACTTACATATGTTGAGTCAGCTCCACATTGCTGGGATAAAGCTAACTACTTAAGGCTTGTAAGGTCATGAATTTTATTTTATTTTTTATTTTTTACTTTTTTTTGAGACAGGGCTTCTTTATGTAATGCTGGCTGTCCTGGAACTTGCTTTGTAGAGCAGGCTGGCTTTAATCTTAGAGATTGGCCTCCATGTGCCTCCAAAGTGCTGGGATTAAAGGCATGTGACGCCACACCCCAGAAAGGTCATGATTTTTAGAAAAGAACCTACTACCACCAGTTTAAAAGACAAGAACGATTCCTAGCTGCATTCTAAAACATATCCCTATACCACAGATAAGTGTAGCTTATCATCAAAGAAATTTCTCTTTAAAACAAACAGAAACCATTACAGAAAACCATAACAATTCATAATGCAGCTGCCAATGGCTTCTGCAGAGTTCAGCACCAAGGAACACACCTAAAACAGGAATCCTGAACCTAAGACTCAGGGAACATTGTGGAGGAGGGGGCAGAAAGATCTTAAGAGTGATACTGTGCCTCCTAGAAGTGACAGAGATGCTATACCCCATGATATCTGAAGAACATAGCTGCCTAAGCAGGACCTGAACAATGATAATGTCAATGGGCACGCTAACAAGGAAGGAGGAACTTTCAAGGGTTCCACCCCTAGACACTGAAGAAGAGGCAACTAGTGAGTGCTGAGAGAAGGAGAATTGACCATTCAAGGATGAGCCCACTAACTGGTTAACCAATACGAAGTGGTTAGCCCTGAAACCATACACCACACGACTCTGGACTCTTGCTAGAAGAAGTCAGCAGGTTGTGTTTATGTACTTATGCATTGACATATGTAACACTAAGAATCAAAACAAGGCTGTCAGTTTAAGAGGGAGAGAGGAGAGCACATGGGAGAGGCAGGAGGGAAGGCGCACGCCAAGGGTTACAAGGGCAGGGAAGGAGGCAAATGATACAATGTTTTAATTAAAATTTCTAATAAAAATTAAAGAGTATGTAAAGACCAGAAAAAAATGTAATTGCATAGTGCCACAATTAGAGGACTTTTACAAAAATTATTTTGTTATTTACCCCAAATGTGTGCTTCATGTGTGTGTGTGAGAGAGAGACATACATACGATTCAAACTTGTCAATTCCTCAATTTTCATTGTAAAATTAAATCCAAAGACTTTCAATTAATGATGCTAAGGTCACAGAGGGCAACGCTGTCGCCACTGTTACATTCTACAGTGCACATATTTACAACCACCATTACAGCCTTTTAAAATGGAAACAAGCACATGATATTTTCTGCTAGAACATGTGATTATACAAACTGTTTTCCTTGCATTTGAAGGACAGCAAACTAGCATTGGTATGAAACTTGATGAGCATTGGTCTAGTTGGAGAATAAGAAGTAAAGAGATGTTAAATGGGAGAAGAGAAAAAAAGGAACATTTTTGTAAATTATCAAAATCTACATCAATTTCAATAAAACATTTAAAAATTATTTACAGCCAATGTCCATCATTATAATGGTAAGCGATGAATTATCGAAAAGTAATCAAAACACACGTCAAATTACATTATGGAATGTTACACTAAATGATATAATAAATTAAAATTTTGACTTAGGAGGTTAAAGAGTATCAGTTTAGGGGAGGCCATTCTTTCTTGACAGCTGCTGACACACGATTAGGTCACAATACCTGCGTACGGTTGTCCATGCCTGTGTCCCCACCATGTGGGAAGTAGAGGCAATGCTAGGAGTTAGAGGTAACCCTCAGTTACACATAGCAAGTTCAAAACCAGCCTGAGTCACATGCATGAGGCCATGTGTCAAAAGTGAAAATAAAATCTCAGTTGGTTGATACAAAAGCGAATCACAGAAGACAGAACTGGAATTACTGTAATGAAGGAGGGTGGCACACAAGGATGGGGCAATTCAACCTCCTTCACTCCAGATATACAGCAGGATATATTTTATAATATCCTGAAGGAAATAAACAGAAGTAAAATCAAAATTCTTCTGGACTAATCCAAACGTGATGCCTCAAGTCTATTCCCAGCACTTGCAAGCAAGAGGCAGGAGGAAACCAAGTTCTAGGCCAGTCTGAGCTACACAGTGTCTGTGATCCAGCCTGGACCACGTAGCATGACTGTCTTTCAAAATAAATAAAATCACCCAGTTTAGAACTGTTTCCTCTAAAATATCCATTGCCTAGGTCAAGACTGCGGACATGCTTTCAAAGAGTTGAGTCATATGAGCTCTAAAGAAGGAAAGCCACACTTGTAAAACTATCATGTTTTTTACTAAAATACCATTAAATTTCTGGAGAAACTATTAGTTCAGTGTCCATTAAGATTTATTATGTTCTCTAGGTTCCCAGTACCCTTATCACCTGAAGAAACACATTGGAAGCACAGTACTTTTGCTCCAAGGAAGAGATTCGGGGGAGTCTCAGTACTTTTATTACTACAAATAAAGGTGTTTCTCACCTTTGCGCAAGAAATAGCCTTTGTTTCTCTCCCCGATTTCATTTTTTATAATATTATCATAATTTGCTCGTGGGTCAGATTTCATGTTCTGAAATGTAGCTTGTCTCACAACAGCATCCACATCTTCTTTACTCAGTTTTTTCTCCAGAAAACTGCAGATTTTAAGCACTGAGTTCCTGAGGTCCTAGAGAAGTCATGGGTTGAGAAATTAATGACTTTATGATGGAGGTGTGAGTTTCAGCCAACCATATCACATGAACACTAAAATTCCCTCCTGGACAGCAAAGATGGCTGAACAAAAGCAAAGGGGAAAATAAATTAATATGATTATTTCAATTGATAATAGAAAAAACTTTCTGTAAAACATAGCACATAGCAGTAGAAAGTATTTCAAATCAAAAGGCTGCATGTAAAGACATATAATCAATCTTAGTAGTAGATATACATATAAAGACTTTCAGGTGGTGTTGGAATCACTCAAACATTCTAACCTCTCTTTACTACAACACTGATAATAAATAAAGAACAGAACAATTGGGCAATAAAAGGTAAAGGAGATTGTAATCTAGAAGCATACTAAGTAGATCATGTGGTTTCCAGTGCAGAAAATGCTAACAAATACCAATGCCGTTTTACAATGGTGTAGTGTACAAAATAAAAACCACACAAATACCAGGTGAATTTCTATACATTTATAAGGAAACTGCATCAACAACACTAAAAATCTTAGCATTAAAGTTAAGAAAGGCAGTGAGACTAGCCTATTGAAATATCCAGCCATTACTGAAAAAATACAAGATAACAAACAGACAATTGTCTAATATATAAGAATTACAAAAACAGTAACTTTAAGGTAACATCCAAAACAATCTGCATTCAGTGAAGTTCTTAAGATCTCAATTAAAAAAAATAGAAAAACCCATTGCAAAATTTATTTGAAAAGATACTAAATGGGTAAATAACCTTGAAAGAAGTGGTTAAGTTTGCAGTATTCATACTTTGCAGATTTCAAAAGTTAGTAAAAAATCATGGAACCCAAAAATGCTGTAGTCATTCTATAAATAGAGAATGTGACACAAATTCTTTTTCTAGAACTCCATTAATCATTTTAATCGACTGTCATAATTTGTATAAATGACTATGCATTAAATTACTGTTACTTGAAACAAAATGTTTGATAAAAATATATATACTAAAATTTTAAATATGAAATTGTGACTTCCATTTTTATGAGAAAAAAAAAAAACAATGGACAAAAAAAATCCAGATAGACCCTGAGAAAATATTGGTAGCTGATTTCAACACCTCATTTTCAATTCTAAATAGGCCATCCAAATTAAAAATCAACATAGAAAACTCAGTTAAATTTCATTACAGATTAAAAAGATATAACAACTATTTACAGAACACTTTATCTATATTTATCTGATTTCTATTGTGATAAAACACTGACCAAAACAATGTGGGAAGAAAAGGAATTATTTCACCTTGGAGGTGATAGTCCATCATCAAGAGAAGTCAGGAACTGAAGGCAGGAACTGAGGTAGATTGTTGGGAATGCTCCCTACTGACTTGCTCCTCATGGCATTCTCACTCAGCTTTCATTTCTTTATCTTTCTTTCATGTGAAAGGAACTTATGTGGCCCATACAATAACTACATCATAGTTAGTAACTTACTTCTACAAATAGCTTCACTGTGCAATGACCATGAAGTGACTTGAAGAAATGGAAAGCACATTAGACAGAAATAGAATCAGATTACCTGAAAACTTTAACTATAACTCTGGCTATTAATTCAAGGAGACAAAATTAAAAATTATCCAAAAACCTAGACTCTGACTGAGAATGTAGATTAAAAGGAGAACATTTGTATGGCATGCATGAGACTCCAGTTTCAATTACCAGCATAGAAACAAACAAAACCAAGATACTCAAAATAATGTATCAGAATTGATATTGAGTGCAAGAGCATTTACCATGAATAACAGTGTAGATCTTACGCAATTAAAAATAGACCCACAAGGGGGCAGTGATGGCACACACCTTTAACCTCAGCACTTGAGATGCAAAGGCAGAAGGATCTCTTTGAGTTTGAGGCCAGCCTGGTCTGCAGAGGGTGATCCAGGACAGGCACCAAAACTACACAGAGAAACCCTGTCTTGGAAAAAAAAAAAAAAAGACCCACAATATAACACAATGACAACATTCCTTGTTGTATTCCAATGAAAATAAAGTCAGCATTCCAAAACCTAACTGGCATCCAATGTTGTTGCATTCTTCTCCCTAGTCAAAGCATGGAATGTGCCTAGATGCCAATCAATGTATAAAAGAATAAAAAAAAACACTATAAATACAAAAATAGAGTATTATTTAGACACAAAGTATAGTCGAAAGATTTCCTGTCACTTGCCTGGTCTGTGGTCGGGACAAATCTCTCACCCACAGTCCCATAGCCTTTTATAAAATAATCACACAGAGGCTTAATATTATTTATAACTGCTTGGCCATTAGCTCAGGCTTATTACTGATTAGCTCTTACACTTATATTAACCCATAATTCTTATTTATGTTTAGCAACATGCCTTGGTACCTTTTCTCAGTTCTGCCTGGTCATCTTGCTTCCTCTGTGTCTGGCTGGTGACTCCTGACTCTGCCCTTCCTCTTCCCAGAATTCTCCTTGTCTCCTCGCCCCACCTTTACTTATTGACTGGCTACTGGCCAATCAGTGTTTTATTAAACCAGTGTACAAGAGCCAGGTTTCAAACAGCCAACTCATGCAATGAGCACAGGACCTTGTACACTGCCAGATGCTCCCAAACAGATCAAGCCAATCAACTGTTTCACCTATTCAGAGGGCCTGATCCAGTTGGGGGCCCCTCAGCCTTTGGTTCATAGTTCATGTGTTTCCATTCATTTGGCTATTTGTCCCTGTGCTTTATCCAACCTTGGTTTCTGGGCTTATGCAGGGACACTTGGCTCAGTCTGGGAGGAGGGGACTGGACCTGCCTGGACTGAGTCTACCAGGTTGATCTCAGTCTCGGGGAGGCTTTGCCTGAAGGAGGTGAGAATGGGGGGTGCACTGGGGGGAAGGGGAGGGGGCAGGAGGGGGGAGAACAAGGGAATCCGTGTCTGATAATGTACAACTGAATGGTATTGTAAAATAAAATAAAAGGAAAAAAAAAAAGAGCATTATCCCACAGCATTTCCTCTTTTCTGTGTAATCGAGAAGGAATGTTTTAACTTTAACATAGTAAAGTTACATATAAAGAACAGTTATCAAGCAAGAATTACAGTTACAATATCTAGTCCATTAGTATTCAACTACAACAAAGAAAAGTAAAAATCTGTGTCGGTAATGGATGAACCTTAAAACATCAGATTAAGTGAAATCAAGCAATACAAAGAAATAGAAATCAAATCTCTCTCCTATGGAGATAAAAAAAAATGTAATGATCTTTCTGAAAGTCAAACTATGGTTATTAGGAATTGGTAAGAGTCCTGAGAAAACAATCGGTGGAGTAAGAGTGATTGGATAAGACCAATGCATGCTGTGTTCATGAATGTCAATGCCCCACTGGATCTACTAATACAAATAATTAAAGAGGGTTGATATAATTAAAGAGGGTTGATAATATTATTAAAAGATAAGTCTATTCTAGACAAATAAGGTTGTCTTATTGACACAGGTGGATACATTAGAAGGAATCACAAGAGATGACCACTGGGAAAAGAAAGCCTCGGGACAGACCAATCAATAAAGGAGAGGCTGGTTGACAGGAACCTCCTTCAATACTGAACCCAGGGAAAAGTGTGATATGAGGACATCTGGGAGTGTGTTGTTTAAACTCAGAGATGAGAAATAATTTTCAAAACATCTTTCTCATCTTACCTTCTTCATATCTTCATAGCTCAGGAACATAATATTGAAGTCATGTCTGTGTTCATACCAGCCTCTGATGTGGTCAAACCAACAGCTTCCTACCACTGAAGGGAAGATAAGTGAGTAACAAAGTCAAGACACTATACTTATTGAACAGCAAACTTTATTTGTTCTTTTCTGGTTTAGACTGCTCAGAAATCAAAATGAAGCCCCTCCAACTGGATGTCTACCTGACTATTTTAAAAGAGTTATTTTTGTGTAACAATTACACAAGGCTCATACCAACCTACCAACCTACCTATTTAGGGATGTAGCAAGACAGACATTGAGAAAGTCTTGGATCAGGGGCTGGAGGGACTGCTCAGTGGTAAAAGCACTGCGGCTCTTGCTGAGGACCCGGATGTGATTCTCTGCACCCACACGGGGGATCAGAAAACATATGTAAGGTCAAGTGTCTGAATTCAAAGTTATCCTTAAGGGATGTTCATATTTCTCCTCTCTCTGAAGTCATGTGTCTTCATTTCTCGTAGCCTCTCTCTGAATAAGAGTGTTTCCTTGCTACAATGAAGCAGAACCTGACTATAATTTTAGCAATGTGTGAGATCCTGATTCCACACCCCACAGCCTCTTTCACTAGTCAATTTTCCTCAGTAGTAGCATGTATAATTCCAGTTTCCCAACAAGTGTGTGCCATTGAGAGCACACACTCACCCTCACCTTCTGCTGCGTGACTCTTTCTATGCCATTAGCTAGAAAGAATGGATAAAATGTTTGCAAGTCTCTTGTTGTCTAGCCAAAGTACTTCCTAAATAATACAATGCTGCAAGCTGGTACCCCTCATATGGTGTGAACAACAGCAGGGTAATTATTGTGTATCAGATTATGTTGGTCCACTGCCCCCTCCATCTCTTAGATATATGTTCCCTACTTTGAGACGGCTTAAATATCATCTGTACTTTATAAACTAGTGAGAGGGAATAAACAAAGTTACCTTTTCCATCTAGAAATTTTTCCAGATAATGGTCTATGGTATCTGTAGCTTCTAAGGAAACCACCCAATTTGAAAAATGAAAAAACGAGATCAAAACATCTTTGGGATTTCTGTAAATGTAAAGAATCTGCAGAAAAAAAACATCGAGTTGCTTTAGTAATCCTTGGTTATTCTAATAAGTTCTGAACAATTATATAATAGTTCTTATCCAAATAAATCTTTATTTTCATCTAGGTAATATTTATGAAAATGCAGGTGATTATCAACTTTTTGTTTCATGTTATAAAAATTGAATACTTCCATTTAGATAGTTTTTCACATGTGTACAAGAACGCAGGTCATATCCTAGAAATATATTATTTGTAAAGTTGATAAATATGGTAAACATGTTTTCCATATAGTTTAATGCTATAGCAATTGATAGTCATTGAGTTTTTGAGCTACTTTATATATAGCACTGGAAATAAGTGGAAATATAAGAATGAACTATTATGTTGGTACAAGCATTAACAGCATGCACATGTAATTTAAAAAGACATTTTTTCTCTACTATTATAAATAATTAGCAAGTTTATTAAGAGTAGCAGGAAAACAAATGCATTTCTAGTCTTGAAACAAGGAAATATTTCTTAAATAAGGTATTGTTGTTATATTAGGCTTTTGTTTGTGTTTTGAGAAAGAACTTAAAGTTGGGTGGATAGGAATGTGGAGAGGATCTGAAAGGACCTGGGGGAGGGGAAGAATATGTTCAAAATATATTTAAATTTAAAATTGCTTTAAATGATAAAAACACAATAAAAAGGAAAACAAGTAAATAATGAATTTATATTTTAAAAAGTCAATATGTTTGATTATACTAAAATTAAGAATGGTACTAACCAATTTGAACCACAAAGTTCTAAAACAGGAGAAAGGCCACAAGTATAAGTCTATTAGTATGCAGAAGTGATGGAATTCATATCAGTAGGAAAATTACACTAAAGTTATAATAACGAAAAGCTGGACCAGGGGTAGAACCTTTCCACCGAATTATAATAGGTCCTGGTCAATAAATATCAGCATGTGTCATCTCATTATTGAGTCCAGATGGAAAACTTAAGACCATTGTGAGTGGGCGTTTGATAACTGCCACACTGGCAAACATTTAAGCCCAACGTGTCAAGTTACTAGAGGAAAAACAAGAAGTGATCCTTTGCTGGTTCCAGCAACAACTTCCGAAATACTACACCACCTCCATACGCGGACTACTCTGGTATTTGTGAGTCTGCTGTTCTATTCACATATGAGGATTCTACGGAGGCTGGTGGAAGGGTGACCAGGAGACACACTCAAGAATGTCCAGAGAGAGGTATCATCATAGCATAAATACCGAAATCATTTTGTTATCCAACACTTCAGATTTTTTTTTTTTTTTTTTTTGGTTTTTCGAGGCAGGGTTTCTCTGTGTAGCTTTGCGCCTTTCCTGGAACTCACTTGGTAGCCCAGGCTGGCCTTGAACTCACAGAGATCCGCCTGCCTCTGCCTCCCGAGTGCTCCTGCCGCTGGCCTTGAACTCACAGAGTGCCGCTGCCTCCCGCCCGGCCACTTCAGATATTTTAACTGTCCAAAAAGTGACTAAGCTCCATGACATACTTTAGCCTTTTTCTTCTTGAGACCTTTTGGTACTAAGTAATATGCGAGGTGGGAAGTAAAGATGCGTGGTGACGGCATTTTGACGTAGTCTAAATTGTGAATATTGTACTCAAAGAACGGTGCTCTGTCCACTGTTTGCACGTTTTCAGTCCTGTTTCGGTGGCCCTCAAAATAAATCAAGCTGAGGATCTGCTGAGTCCAGATGGTACCTGTGAAAATAGATAACAATCCTGTTTTCAATCTTGAGGTAGGTTTAAGTAATAACTATCTGTGGTAATACCATCCATCTTAAAGTGATTGATGCTTTTTTAATATTCCATGTATGCTAACACACAAGGATAGTTTTTATTTGATTTTTATCTATACTTAACAATAACATTAGAAAAGATAAAATCAAGGGTTCTGAGTTCCCTTTTTAATTGTATAGTTATTTTGTTCTGATTTCTTGATAGTGATTATTCAAATTATTCCTATAGCGTCTCTGTATTCTATATTCCATGAGAAGCCTCTTTGTAGTATTTCAAACTTCTAATTGGCAACTATTATTTGTAGATTAATGGGTACGTTCTTATAATACTGCACATGTTCACACTGTGCTAATATTACTTCTTGGGAGCCTTATGACTTATTTCTTCTTGATCTTCATAAATATAATTATCTAGGGTATTGGATGCCCTCTCACTGTGTGTTACAGGCAGTCCTGTTCTTCTCTGAGACTTTCTTAGAAGTTTGCTGTCACAGTTTTAGAAAACTTAACAAAATTGACATGCATTCAGTTCCTTCCTGTTTGTGCTTCTTAAGCCCAATGCTAGGTGTCCAAGTTCCCGTGAATAAATACAGTGTAGGGAAAGAAGAGGTCCAGGTTTCCGGTTTACTTACTGATTCTTGGGTTAGTAACCATTCAAGTAAGATAACAACAATGAAACTCTTTGGGAAATACTTACAAACACCCAACCCTATTTCCACTTCAAATGAGTGTGGGTGCGATCAAATGTAATGGTACTAGTGTTTGCCCTTATTTATTAATGATGACTCAAAATGATTTGCCCATGTAAATTTTGACATGAGCATTCACTCTCATTATTCTGAGGATGAGATTATGGTGAATTCCATCAAACTGTCCCTGCAATTTTGAAATGACCGTTCTGGAGAAGATATCGCAGACTCCAGAGGTGTAACAACTAAAGTGTCTGATCTCTTGCATGGCACATAACCATCCATAATCATGGTTCTAGCCTTCATCCAAGACCTCCAGGAGCAGCTAGCCATTCTCCAGGGAATGCCAGGTTATTTAAGGCACAAAACCAAGGGTGGGATAGGATGAAGATGCTTGGTTTACACTTTTCTCTCATGGCCATGATGAGGCCAGGTTGGCAATTGGCAGTATGGACCACAGCCAGGATACAGCTCCTGTTGCAGTGTGTAAATGTACATCTAGACAAATGGGTCCCAGGTCCATAAAAGGAAGAATCTCCTAAAATATCTCTGTAAACCTTGGTGTGGTTATACACTGGAAAAATAAAATTAATCTCCAAATAACTATTTTGTCTCACAAAAAAATACCTAAGAGGAGCTTCCAGAGCACAGGAATAGGTGAAGATTGGCCATGCTTGCTGTTGGCTGTACTGCTAACTGTAAAACAAAACAAAACACAAAACCCTCTATTTCTGACCAGTCTCTTACTACACATGTATTTATAAAAATGCAGCAGTTTAACTTGCTAGTGTATACCAAGATGAAGTGTTTTTCAGAACTTGACAATTAAGGTCTGGAGTCCAGGATCTACAGTAAAATGAGATGGTTATTCTCATAGTCGAAGTTCTGCGACACACGTAAACATTCCAGAAGTAGAAAGCAAGGCAGCACTTGAAGTGAACAGTGAAATTGATTTTGAAATTATATTTTTGTCTTTGCATGCTTGTACATGTGCCTGTGTGTGTTTGTAGTGCATGTCTGGTGATTTGTGTATATGATGCACATGTGGTGGGCAAGTGTGTGTGAGAGAAAGATTGATGAATGCACATGTTCATATGTGAGTGCAGGCACATGCATGTGTGGTGGTCAGAGTACAGTTGCCTTCAATCTTGGTTGAGATATGTTCCTTTTCTGAGTATGCAGTCCAGCCTGTTCATGAACATCTGGGGATTCTCCTGTCTCTGTCTCCCACCTCACTACTGGAAGGTCAAGATTATAGACACACGTTACCACATCTGGCCTACAAGAGTTTACGTGATCTCATCTCAGGTCCTCAGGCTTGCAAGGTCAAGACATGCACTTTGCACAATGAGCCATCACCTCTGCCTTGAAAAGACTTCTATGAACAAACCATGTACAATCCCATTGTCTGTAGTGTTTGGCAACAACCACACATGAACTAATTTTTAAAAGGGCATGTGAAATTTTAAGGAGGATGGATTTTGTTTGTTTGTTTGTTTTTCAAGACAGGGTTTCTCTGTGTAATTTTGGTGCCTGTCTTAGACCTCACTCTGTAGACCAGGCTGGCCTCGAACTCATAGAGATCCATCTGGCTCTGCCACCTGAGTGCTGGGATTAAAGGCATGTGCCACTGCCACCCAGCTTTTTTAAATTTTTTTATTTATTTTATTTTTTTTTTAAGATTTATTTCTTAAATTGTATCAACCACAGTAAAACCAAGACCTCCAAGTATTGACCCTGGAGACTCAGAGTCACCACTGAAATAGGATTTTCCTGTCCCCAGCAGGACACTACTGCTCCAATACTGCTCTGTACTGATGGACTTCACACCTCAAGAAAGTGTGTGTGTGTGTGTGTGCGCGCGCGCACACTGCTGAGTGCAAAAGCCTCTTAAATTGTATTAAGTAGACCTCAGTTCCTGTAGGACACTTTTAAAGGAGGTGATATATGATGGAAAATTCATCCTAAACGATGAAGCACTTGCATATTTGCACCCAGGAGAAATTTTTTCATACTGTGTCATCCCCCGTCCAACAGACCAAACAGGTCAGTGCTCCCCCGGTGTCTGCTCCTGGCTCTATGTGGCACATCTCATTATCATAACATTCCTACTTTCCACCAGAGTGCACACTGTGTTCTCTCTCCAATGGTGGCCTTCTCTCCCGCAGATTGGGGTCTCATTTAGATTTTTGTCTGCTCATAAATTGTTATGTAAGTGTAGGTTTGATGCTGCAGATGAGTTGACAGGAACCATGTTTCTTCACATAATACTAAAGCAAAGACAAGACATTAAAGCACATGCCCACTCCTGTCACTTACCAGATTTTGGATACGTGATTAGGAAGACATCATCATCTCTAATTTCGAAATCTTCCATCGTTTCTAAATGCTCAATGTTCACAAAACATTTCTCAAAATTATATCCCTTAAATTTAAATAAGTATTCACTTGTACTGTCCATGGTTATTCACCTAGAAGTAAATACATTGAATACATTTTGTGTGTCAAGTATTATACAGTACTGAGTAATAATTACTGGGAGGTCAGTATGTGCCAAGCACCATTTAAATATCTTATGTATATAAATATTTACTGTGAAAAACAAATTTCATAGATTATGTTATCTGAATTTCATAATACTTTAATGATGCTTTATTTTGCAAATCACCTCATGAAATACGAGGAATAGAAGAGTAAAATGTTAAATACATTTTCCTGTAATTCCATGTGAGAAGGATTATCACAATCCTAAATATACAGATGGAAAAATGGGGCCACAGAGATGTTTACCACATTATTCAAGGATGCCCAGCTAGCCACCCTCAAAGGATGTCATAACCAAAAATTGGGCACAGTCCACGCAGATAATCTAGAATATTTTGTGGGTTTTTTTTTTTAACCTGCATGTTTTAATTCTTACAAAAGTAAGAAATGCTCCAGGGTGATCTTTTGTATTTGATGTCGGGTTTGGATAATCTGCTCCCTCAAAATGAGGCTTCTGCAACTTATTTACTTAGTGGCTCTAGAAATGGGCAACATTTGTGTTTCTGCAAGTAACTTATAATTACAGTAACCTATAGTTATAGTTATAGTAACTTATAGTTGCAAGGTCTCCTATGAAACTTTTTGTGATTTTAATTTCCAAAGAATCTAATATTAGAACTGCAATTTAAGTCTAAATAATAAATGGACTAAAAAATATAAATCAAATAATCTCAAGATAAACCTGATCTTGTCAATGTCTGATCAGGCCATATATCTCCACTGAATCTGCCAGAGAACTCACTGAAGGTTAAGGTGGTCAGAGAATGCTCACTGTTCTGACAGTACCTTAGCACTAGTATGCTTCCCCATGCCAGTGGTTTATTTTTAAAAATTCTGTTCCCAAGAAATTCAATTTGATAAAATCTAAAAAAAAATAAAGCACCCACTAAATTGCATGTCAATAATCAACACTTAATTTGGTGTGTGGATGATCTGGGTGAAGCAAGCACTCACTATATAGTCTAGGCTGGCCCAGAACTCAGTATGTAGACCAGGCTAGCCTCAATGTGCATGGATGATATTGGCTGTATTGGGATTATCTTCATGTGGCTGACACCTGACAAATTTCTTTACAGACAGCTATCAGGTAGATAATCACTTAACTAGGCCATGACTTATAATGCCTGATTGGGAACCTCTTGCCTTGCAGGTTCCCTAACTGACAGCTCAAGTCCAAGCATCCGGACTATAGAGTGTTGGAAATAAAAAGGTTGTTCTAAAGGAACACACACAATTTCAATGGAGGTAGATGGCATTGGTATTGAAAAAGAAAACTTAGATTTATCCTCTGGAGTGTGCTGAAGAAAATGCACAGCACATCACACTGACCAATGGAGAGTCCATTCATAGAGACTGTTGCTGAAGTACAGAGGTGAGCCACAGCCACATTTCACCTAACACCCACAACACCTTCCACACACCATCTAAAGAGCCGCTATGTATTCCATCCTGACCATCCTGGATAGGATGCCAGAATGCTGCTGTGAGCACACAGGATGAAATTTTCACTTGTTCTTTATTGTGTTCAGTGACCCGCCTGGGCTGTCTTTTATGAGAAAGAGAAGGAGGGGGAGGCAGAGAGAGAGGGAGAAGAGGGACAATGGGAGAGAGACAGAAAATTTCATTCTCTAAAACAAGGAGAGGAAAGAGGGCATGAAGAAGGTTCACTATGGAAATAGACATCAGAAGTTTTTAGTGACAATAGGAAAAAATGATTATTCAATGAAAAAGCTATATTTTTGTATTTAACCCCAAGAAAAAGAGGAAAACAAAATTAATAAGAAAAAACTATTGAGACAAGGTCTTTTCATGTAGTCCTGGCAGCCTGGAACTCACTGTATAGGCCTCCAACTCACAGAGATCTACCTTCTTCTGCATCCAGAGTGCTGGGATTGAAGTCATGCACCACCATACCCAGACCATAAAAAGATAATTGTACATATATTATGCAGAAGAGAGGGAAAGCCTTGGTAGTCTCTAAATCTATTCCTTTCTACTTACAGTTTGCAGATCAATGGAAGGAGCAAAACCAGTTCTGATGGAATGTTAAGAAAAGCAGGAACTGATGGTTGCTGGGGTATAAATAGTCCCTGCCATATTTTTCTTGGCCAATTACAAGTGTTCTTGGAAAAGTAAAGTGAACTCAACCGGGACACATTGGGTAAGATTGTGCTGGTAACTAGGAAAATCTTATCAGATGTTCTTAGGAGAGTGAAATGTTACACATTAGGAGATTATAGTTAAATATTATAGAGATAGGGAAGAAAAATTTCACATTTACTAAATTATGAGGATTATTGTGCAAACAGCAAGTTATATTTGATACCTACAACTACAACTTGCTTGGATAAATTCTGGAACATGGTGGTGACCAAATCCTTTTAAGAATATCTGAGTGAGTAGTTTCAATTTTTCAGGACTTTATTACCCTTTCCTTTATCCCATTTGGTCCTGGTTATAGATTTTTCTGTTTGTTTTCATTTTTGTTGGTTTTTTTGTTTTGTTTTGTCCACTTGGCACATGATAGGCCATCTGTGAAAAGGGAACCTTGGTTGAGGCCTCATCAAAACTGCCTCTAGAGGAGTCTGTGTGGCATTTTCTTAGTTAATGATTGGTGTAAGCTGCTGAGCCCACTGTGGGAAGCACCACCCTTGGATAGATTGTGCTGGGTTGTACAAAAGAGCACACTAAGCAAGCCATGTAGAGTAAGCCAGTAAGCAGCAATCTTCCATAGATTCTGCCTCAGGTCCTGCCCCCAGGTTCCTGCCTAAAGTTCCTATTCCAACTTTCGTTCATGGTGGGGTATAAGTGGTAAAATAAAATAAACTCTTTCCTGCCCAAGTTGCTTTGGGTCATGATTTTATCACAGCAACAGAGAGAAAACTAAGTTACCATCTGTGCTGGCTAGTTTTATGTCAACTTGACACAAGCTAGAATTATCTGAAAGGAGGGAACCTCAATTGAGAAAATGCCTCCAAAACGTCAGGCTAGAAAGCATTTTCTTAATTAGTGGTTTATGGGGAGGCCATTGTGAGTCATGCCATCTCTGGACTGGTGGTCCTGTGTTATATAAGAAAGCAGGCTATGTAAGTCATGGAGAGCAAGCTAGCAAGCAGCACCTCTCCATGTTTCTGCACCAAATCCAGCCTCCCGGTTCCTGCTCTGTTTGAGTTCCTGTCTTGACTTCCATCCATGATGAACAGTGATGTGGATGTACAAGCCAAATAAACCCTGTCCTTCCCAAGTTCCTTTGGTCATGGTCAACAGCAACAGTAGCCCTGAGATGCCATCCTTCTCTTAACTGCACCTAATCTGTTTCCACCATTGCATAAAACAGATCCTACCAGTGAAGGTTCCAGTAGTTTTATAAAATCATTGTATATATTAATTTATTTTCCAGTGCCTTCTTAGTGATATCCTTCCAACCCTGTTCCTCTTCTTTGATGTAGATATTATCTGCCCTTGGCTTTCTACTTAATCTACAGTACTGGGCTTTTGTTCAAGATCTGTTCTTCTCCCATTTCTCAGCCTTTTGTTTCCCAATGCACTGCTGTTAGGTAATGATTCTCAGGTTCCCATAAACACAGAATTTGACTGTGGGAGAGATTCTTATTCTGTTCATTGTACAAATATTTCCTGGCAAGAGAATAGAACACAATCTAAGGGTAATTTAAACTTCTGACATTGAGCTTGTCCCATTTTACATAACACTTTAAACTAAGGAAATATTTGTAAAATAATCCAGGTCATGAGGCAAGCATACTATAAAATATGGATATCAATAGTAGAAAACTACTTACCAAAATAAACAGCTCAGCCAAGACTTTCTGGTCATGCTAATATGAATGTCATTGAACTGGATGCTTTCAGGGTCATAGATGTATGGAGCTTATGAACATGGAGAGGATGGGAGAGAGGGAGGCGTACACTTGGAACAGAATGCAAATAATCTATGATACTGTAATTGGTAGAAGGTACAACAAAATCCTCCTTTCACTCATGGGATTTTTACTAAAGTTTGAAAATATAAAGAGATGAATAGACTTAACCCAGTTCATGAGAAAATATTTGTAATAAATGCAAAAAGAAAAAAGAAAACCGGAGATTAATTTTTTATGAAGAATTTCTTCAAATGAGTAAAAAAAACCCAACCAACTCCATAAGAAGGAGCAAAAACTGTGACTACATAAATATACATAATCAATCTCAGTGAGTATTCAGATTTATGGTGATCTTTCTCTTTAAAATTCATTGGAATACAAATTAAAAATGCATCATAGACTGATTCTATAACTTGATTATTGTGAATAGCACATCAAGCACATGGATATGTGTTCAGATCTGTTCACCACAGGACAGTAAATGTACTTGCGAGGGCTCTTTGCCTTGGTCTGTGTTCTGTTACTATGTTACCGTTTTGTCCCATGTGTTTAAGGGGACTGGGTCCCCCTGACTGAACTGAGATAAGCAGGTGGCTCCTGCCAAGTGTGGCTTGCGTATGGCAAGAGAAGCCATCTGTTAGACGGGATACCACAAGTGAGGCCATCGTCTCAGTGCTGAAATACTGGTATTTGGTTGTCTGTTTAAGGGTTGTTTGTGTCTGTCTACTAACCTCCCTCATTTTCCTGGAAGAGAAGGAGAGCGAGGCGTGACGAGGGCTGCCTCCCTCTGTCTTGCTACCGGGCGCAGCACAGGTGGAGCTGGTCTTGGCCAGCAGGGGAAGTCTGGGGCCAGCCAGCAGCTTTCAGAGGGTGAGGGTACATGTTCTCGGTGCAGGCAGACAGGGACAGGAGCTACGGGCGAAGTGGCAGGGAATTTACTGTCTACAACTGACAAGCTGTGTGAAAGCTGAACAGAGAATCTGGGGTTAATTGTTAATTATTATAGTCAGGGGAGTTAACAAAATTCTTTTTCAGGAACACTGGCGGCCAAGGACACACTCTGTGCCCACTGTCCGTTCGTCGTCCCCCGTCCCCCCCCCCCCCCCCCTCCCCCCTGTCGTTGTCGTCCCCCCCCTTCCTTCCTAGGACAAGCTCTTCTTCACTGTGATAAGATCAAGGTCTCTTCTGCTAGCCAGCAGCTGCCCACTTTAACCCTTCTTTGTCCTGATACTTATTGAGAAAGGATGTTGAATGACCAGCCTGCATACTTTGAAAAGCTTTTACTTTAGAATAAAAGTCAAAAGTATATTATCTTTGGGGAAAAAATTAGGCTTTTGCCTCCACAGGAAAAGAAAAATACATGGAGTGTGGTCATTTGAGTTCAATGGATTACAAATACTTGTCATCATTTAAGAGAACTGATTACAAATTATTATTGGTTAAGATAAGAAAACCTGCTGCTAATCTCAAATGTTCACATTGATACAGGTTTTTATATATTAATGCAATTATAAGTTTTTTGTTATGATATATGCATATATATCTATGTTTCTATTCTTGTTTGAAATGTTATACCTATTTGATGTTCTAAACTGCTGGGAAGAAACCACAAGAAAATGGACTTTGATGGAAATTTGCATGTTGTCTAAAAAGCAAGAGAAGGTGAAAGACTGGAATAGTGAAATGAAAGGAAAAAAATGAATTTGTCTATGTCTGTCTGATCCAGAAGAGCAAACATAGAGAAAGGCCTGATCTAGAGGTACATGGAAGTTATAGACTGCCAGAGAGAACTAAGTATGTGAACTATGCTGAATTTGAAGGGAAATTGTAAGATATATTTGGGATTTAACCATATAATGTTAATTCTGGTTGGTTTTCTTCATTTTAAAAATAGCTGATTCTTCATTGCAAAATGTTTATGTTAAAAATGGAAATATGTACATGTATGTGTATATGAACACTCATGTGACTTAGGTTTAACTCTATATATGTGAATATAAGCTAGCTTTAATTCCGTACGGTATGAATGAAAGTTGGATCCAACTGTGTGTATGTGTGTTTGTAACTATTGTTTTATCTTAAACAGCAACCACACAGTCTTCCTCCATCTTGGCTGGTGACCTCATTGTGACGTGGGCAGCCACATGGCTGTCAATAATCTTTAACTGGGGTTATAGAATACCTCTCTTAGTCCTAATGAGCTCTCTATTCATTGTCTCTCCTTTTAGGCTAAGGAGGCAACAAGCCTCAAGTATTTTGGATTGGGATAGATTTCTATATAATAATTCATGTCACAAAAATAAGGTTTATAAAAGGTAGGATTGGGGCCGGGTGGTGGTGGCGGCGGCGGCGGCGGCGGCGGCGCACGCCTTTAATCCCAGCACTCGGGAGGCGGAGGTAGGCGATTCTGTGAGTTCGAGGCCAGCCTGGGTACGAGTGAGTTCCAGGAAAGGCGCAAAGCTACACAGAGAAACCCTGTCTCGAAAAACCAAAAAAAAAAAAAAAAAAAAAAAAAAAGATAGGATTGAAAAACAATGTTTATTTAATAAAATATTAAAACTGCACCGCAATGCACAAGAATGCACCTTGCTCTGGCAGGTAAACTTTGCAATTTAAGAGGCTCCCGGATGATAATGGCTTTTAAGGCATGAAGGGATCATGGGAAACAACTGAGGGTTGTGGACCTTAACAGTTTTATCAGGTGGTGGCCATGAGAAGCACCAGCCACAGGAAAATGGAATAGGCTTGATTCTAGAAGGAATTTTGGAAAGGAACAAAATGTAATAAATGTTCCATTTACTAAACAACAAATTGATTGGCTATTTCAAAATGATTCTTGAGCAATTGCTTTTGCTTAATTTGGGGGGTCAAATTGATAATCATTATCCTGCTGATAAATTATTACAGTTTGCTCAGATGCATTCTTTTATTTTTCCTAAAGTGGGTGATGAAACTTCTGTGAAAAATGTTGCTTTGGTTTTTACTGATGGTTCTCCCAATGGGAAAACAGCTTATGCAATTAATGGTAAGGGATATGTAGTTCAAACTGCTCTGGTGGAAGATCCACCTCAACTCCCCTCTCCATCTCTTTCCCCACATCCTCCCCTTCAAAGCCCACTAAACAGAGCTCCTCCTCTAGAGATACTCAAGACCACTCCCACGGGGTATTTAAGCTGCATCCCAGAAAACAAACACATGGTTTTCTGGTCTCTCTTCCAGGTCTCCTCCCTGGGGGACTGAAGAATCACCCAGGAATGCTTTACCCATTAAACTGGGGCTTTTCTTTTCTTTCTTTTTTTTCTTTCTTTCTTTCTTTCTTTCTTTCTTTCTTTCTTTTTTTTTTTTTCGAAGGTTTTTGTGTACTTTGTCTTTCTGGATACTTGTAGCCAGTGCTCGAACTCACGAGATTGCTGCTCTGCTCCGATGCTGGATTAGGCGTGTGCCCACGCCGGCAACTGGGGCTTTTCTAATTCAGTTTGATTTGGATTGCTATGTCAGTGGAGAGGCTTATCATCTGGAGGTCGCAATGAGGGGGCATTGATTTTTTTCCCACTGGCCCAGGGACACATGGTGGGAAAACACCCCTCTCCCCCACACCTGCTCTCTGCCAGACTAAGATCAGCTTTTGGCTGGGTAAGTTGCCCTTTTCAAGTGATTGCCTAAGAGCCCAGGGCCTCTTCGAGTTTTGGGGTGTCCTGCCAAAGATGCAGCTGCGTCAGGCCCCTGACCCATTCTGGAGCAAAGGGCTGCTTTGTTCCGTAGGATCCTCTTCTCCAGATGACATTTTATTGAAGAGAATTTCCCACACCCTCTCGGTTTTTTTTTTTTTTTTTTTTTTTTGGCCCAAGACCTACCACAGTGAATGCATTGTGCTAGGCTTCAGGTCCCTGGCACAGACTTGTGAAATAGGTACTTGCCATTCAATGCCTGATCCCCAAATGCCCCTGTGCTATCTTTTACAAAATCTGTTCGTATTGGGGCTATCTGATACCATCTGTCCTAATAGCCTGATTTCAAGGTAGCTTCCTGAGACAACCACCATAGAATTTTCCATCCTCCACGATCTTGAAAATTTTTGTAGGCTTGGAGATAATTGGACAGAACTGCCCTACATCCATGGCTTTTTAGTTCTATGTTCCTGTCCTCCCTCAGAGGCCAATGTCTCACAGAACCATCTTGTTGGCTAGGGTCATGGCACCTCCAGATTCCCGCCTACCTGGGAACTGGGATCCTGAAAATTACACTCCCACCATGCTGCCAGGGACACAGCCCCCTCCCAGGCCTCCCCCAAACTCTGCCTACCTAACCCTCTCCTACTGGGCCACAAATGGAAGACCAAATCCCTCCTCCTTACCCTCCTTCCTGTCCTCCCCTCCCTCACTGTTCCTATCTCTCAATGCCTCAACCCACACCCTGGTTCCCTTTTACATACTGACCTAATACCCCCAGTTTCTTCTCATACTCAGTTTTGCCAGACTCCTGCCCTCCTCTGTCCTCTCCGAGAGGTAGCTAGAGCCAACAGAATTTTCCAAGTCCACGTGCCCTCTCACAAATAGAGAAGCAATTGGGTTCCTTCTCTGCTAATCCTTCTGTTTATATCAAGGAGTTGTTATCTGTCCCAGGCCTATGATCTGACCTGGCATGACTTTATGTGATCCAGACCTCCACCCTCACTCCGAGTATGGTGATATTTTAATTGTACTGAAATGTGATTTTATTTGTGTGTTAATAAATAAAGTTGCCTGGGGGTCAGAGCTAATAGCAAGCCATAGCAGAAACTGGGCGGTGGTGGTGCACGTCTTTAATCCCAGCACTTGGTAGGCAGAGCTAGGCGGATCTCTGTGAGTTCAAGGATACAGCCAGCATGGAGACACAGGCCTTTAATCTCAATACCAACCATAGAAGACCTGGAGGTCTGTACAGATGGGCAGTGACGAGGAGGTCATGTGGTTGGGTTTACAACCAATGAGAAGGCAGAATAGAAAGTCAATAAAAAGCACAAACACACAGGAAGTAGGTCTCTTGCAGAGAGGTAGGATAGCAGCGGCAGTGAAGGGTGAGGTTTTTAATCTCAGCTCTTAACTATTACTCTGACCTCTTGGCTTTCATCTCTGAATCGGCTCTGTGTTTCTTATTTAACAAGACGGTTACATCTACACCTGAGGAATGAGTTCAGGCAGTAGCTAGGCAGTGTGCAGACCAAACCCACCTAGTGGACAATACAGTAAAGCCAGCTACAGAGCTTCACTGGGATTACCAACCAGGTCAAAACGGCCGCCAGAGAAGAGACCTCATGATTTGTTGCCTCCTCCAAGGTATGGAAATGGTCTTGTACAAAGCTGTGAATTTTGATAAGCTCCGAGAGATTACACAGCCAGCTGACGAAAAACCAGCCGTTTTTCTGAACAGGTCCCAAAAGACCATGGTTCAATATACTTGCCTTGACCCAGCCTCCCCAGGCAAAGCCATGGTCCTGGCCACCCTTTTCATTTCTCAGTCAGTGCCAGATAATAGAAAAAAAAAAAAAACTTAAAAAGGCTGAGGAGGGTCCCCAAACTCCACTACCAAGGAATTGGTGGAAATGGCTTTTAAAGTTTTTAATGCTTAAAAAGAGACAGCTGAGTCTTCCGGACAGACAAGGCTGCAACAGAAGGCCACGCTCCAAGCCCAAGCCTTAGCAGCTGCCCTGTTACAAAGTTTCAGGTTTCCATATTGACAAACAATAGCAATACTGATAAAGCACATATGATTACCAGGAGGCTTTTGAGCCGAGGGACGCTGGCACTATTGATTGAGTCATGAGACCAGCATGGCTGTATTGCATGCACACTGCAAACAGGGGAGAAATGGATTATCATCCAATAGAAATGAAGCAAAGATGTGAGCATGCAGGTGAGAGCATGAAATGGGTGATTTTAGTCTGTTTTCTAAATTGAGTGTTCAGTGATTTTTTTTTTCTCCTGGGGCTGAATGTAAATTAGAATGGACTACTGACTACTGATTAAATGATTTGATCTAAACCCCCCCCCCCAAAAAAAAAGAAATTAAGAAAAGAAAAAAGAGAAAGAAAGAAAGAAAAAAGAAAGGGTGGACCGGGCAGTGGTGGCGCACGCCTTTAATCCCAGCACTTGGGAGGCAGAGCCAGGTGGATCTCTGTGAGTTCGAGGCCAGCTTGGGCTACAGAGTGAGTTCCAGGAAAGGCTCAAAGCTACACAGAGAAACCCTGTCTCGAAAAACCAAAAAGGCGGACATGTTTGCCTGGCTAACAGATTTCATATTAAAGGATAAAGAGGTTTTGGGTGAAACTCTTCACTAAAAGAACATATTCTGCAATGACCATTTTCAACTACTCATGTCTCTGGTAAGTGACTAGTTGGGTAAAAGAGGCTCAAAGCCCATGCCAGGGGTCTAAGATTATGTTTTAAGTTAAATAAAGGTCTGAGGATGTAAACACTTAAATATGTTCTGAGGGTCTCAGAAAATGACTTAAGACATATAAGTTGTGAATGTAGATATATAAATAATGGGGGATATTTTAGATTTCTTTCTCCTTCTATGTGTTACACTGAGATTTCAAAGGTTTCAACTTTTCCCATTGATCAATAGAGTTCTGATAATCTAGTAGAATAATTACTAATTGCTATTCAGTCACAAGCTCAAGATTTTAAATTTCCTTTGGTTGTCTTCTAAGTATAGACTTAAAGGTGCTTTTCATCAGGCTAAAGCATCTGTGTCCAATCTATATATCTGGCTATCTGGATGGCCGGAGGTGGGGGCGTGTTCATGTTTTTTAACCCAAAGCTATAGGTTTTGCTAGGACTCAAAGCCATGAGTCTATTCCAGCTGTCCTACAATGTGAATTTAAATACAATGGTAATAATGCTAATACATCCAAAACTTTCATCTCTTCTTGTAAACTAAAACTTCATGTAAGCTTCAGGGAGTCAAGAGAGTCATAAGACTTGGATCCACCTGTCACAGGTCAAACAGACTCCAGACAAGCGCAGCCTCAGTTTCTCCTCCTGTCTAGTCCTGAGAATAGGATCCCTCTCTTTCTCCCCGCTGGTCTTGGGACTCCTCCCCTCCCCCACCTACCAGAATAATGGGCCTAAAAGTTCCAAATGTAAGATTTTTCTTTAAGTTTCTAAACTTTAACTTCTGTTCCTAGTCTACATATTCATCCCAGAAAATTTCCCATCAGATAAAGACTGCAAATTGCTCATAAACACACTAGCCTCAGGTGGTCCTTCAAAACTAGTAAGCCCTGGACTTGAAACTGATGTAAACAAGATGCTTCTGACAAACTTTTCTATCAGCGTGAGCCCCAGCTTTGGACCAGCATTTCAGACTGCTCCATAGCTACCTGTACTTCACTAGCCTCAGATGGTCCACAAACCATGGAGAGCAAACTAGAAGTATCCTGACCTCCCCAGGCCTTTGACCAGCCTTCCAGACTTTCTGGACCTGACAACAACATCCTATGTCATCTGAGAAGCAGTTACAGAAGAGATGACATCACCCCTTATCATTAACAAAAGGCTGGAATGTTAGGTTCAAAGGGAACTAGTTCCTCTCTATCAAAGGAGCCATTTTCCTACCACTGTCAAAAGACAAATGGTTGTCTATGGTGCTTATTAGCATGCTAAAGCTCATGGCTGGCCTCTAGATTCCTTCAGTATTACAAATACCTGTTAAAATCAGAGAGCTACAAAAAGGGTTACTCAAGATGCTGGCTGGGATCTTATTGGCTTAATTAAAATTAAAATATCAACCCTTACCCTAACATAAATGTGAATCAACAATTTGATTCATATGATCTAGAGCCAGTGTCGAATGTTATGGCTAAAGAAGCCTCATTTTATGCTAGGCATCTGTAGTTCGAATGGAATTGGCCCCCATAAGCTCATAGGGAGTGGCACTATTAGGAGGTGTGGCTTTGTTGGAGTGGGTATGGCCTGGTTGGAGGAATTGTGTCACTATAGGGGCTGGCTTTGAGGATTCCTATGCTCCAGATACTGCCCAATGTCTCAGTACACTTGCTGTTGCCCTCTGATCAAGAAGTAGCCAGCACCATGTCTGCCTGCACACTGCCATGCTCCCTGCCATAAAGATAATGGACCGAACCTCTGAAACTGACTGTAAGCAAGCCGCCACAATTAAATCTCTTCCTTATAAGAGTTGCTATGGTCATCGTGTGTTTTCACAGCAACAGAAACCCTAACTAAGACAACATCCATCTTGGTAACCTCCAACTGTTTGTCTCTGACTCCAGTCCCTGGGAGGTAAGTTCCCAGTAACCCTGATTCAGTGACCACCCACCCACCCACCCACCCAAAAATGTACAGCCATGACTATCTGCCTGTTATGATATGACTGCTTTTCTTGATTCTGTAACTTGCTACCTCAGACACACAAAGGTTCTTTTGAGTGGCCTTAATCATTTAACTCGGTAGAACAAAACAGATTCTGCTTGCTTGCATAGATATGGAAGGTCTTTGTGTGGTTTTCCCCTTTAAAAGTCCTTTCCCATACTTCTCCTCCATGGCAATCTCAAATTTGGCCAAAGTTCACCTTGCTCGCAGTTAATCAATAAATCTTTTAATTAAAATTGGATTCAGTCTGTGGTCTTTTCCCAAGGGTCACAAACTCTGTAACAGCCAACTCTAGCCAAAAGAGATAAAGAAGAGGTGACTGATTAAGGGATCAATTCATCAAGAGGACATTACGATTATAAACTTAGAATGGACAAGCACAGGTGTACCTAGTTGCATGAGACAAATGCTAATAGATTTAAAGTTAATATGGACGTCAACACAGTCATAGGAGATGCTCCAATACCCTATTCTCACCAATAGATGAATCATTTAGGCAAAATGTGAATAGAGAAGCATTAGAGCTAAGTAACATCATGGATCAATCGTACTTAACAAATATCTAGAGAACACTCCACCCAAACATGAAACAATTCACATTCTTCTCATCTGTCCATTAGGCTTATTCTAAAACTGATCACGTGTTGGGGAACATGTAAAAGTAGTGCTTTTCAATACTAAGAGCAATAAAATGTACAAGGTTAGTTGTTAAAATATACAATGTGAATTTCAGAATCAAGATTCAAATGAGATTTTAAAAAATGCATATAAGTCTAGAGGCAAAATGTATAACCAAAAAACACTTTAAACAGATAAAATGAGACTTTGAAGTAAAAACATAATTAAAAGGGGATATTTCTGAATCCGTTCAATTAATCTGTGTCTTTGGATTAGAGGGTGGAGGCCATTCATATTTAAAGTTATTACTGAAATTGTGTGTTGATTGTTGGGATGGTGTTGCTGCTGTTTGTGTTTTCAGTACTACTTTGCCTTTCAGTAGTCACAGCTTGAATTGCTTTCTTCCTACAGTTTCTTGGCTACTCTTCAGTACTAAGTACTACTTCCAGTATTCTCTGTAGAGCTGGTCTGGTGGACATTAATTCTTTTAGTCTATTTACACCATGGCAAGTGTTTCTTTGTCCTTCAATGGTGGACGGTAATTTTGCTGAGTATAGTAGTCTGTATTGGCATCTGTGGTGTTTTAGAATTTGAAGTAGATTGCTCTGGGTTCTTTTGGCTTTGATTTCCATTGAGAAATCAGCTGTTATTCTAATGGGTTTTTCTTTTATGTGGATTGTGATTTTTCTCATCCAACTTTCCAAACCCTCTATTTTTTGTATATTTAGTGTTTTAACTATACTATGCCCTGAAGTTTTTCTTCTGATCCTTGTATTTAGTGTTCTCTGTGCTCTTTGTATCTGTATGGATATGTCCATCTCTAATCTGGGGGTTGTAGGGTACCCGGCCCCAGCTGACAAATCTACAACACAAACCCTATAACCCAAACTCACGGAGCATCATAGAAGAGGAGGTAGAAAAATTGTAAGAGTCAGATATTCAGGACAACGTCTATAAGATAGTGTCTTCTATATATAATAGGGAAGGGGCTCCCACAAAATCTCAACAATATGACATGCCAACACGGATAGGAGACATTTCCCAAGGCTCTACCCTAGATGAAAAACTACAATCAATCAGTGGCTGCTGAGAAAGTAAGATTCAGTTTTCTCCACGGACTATTGATAGCTAATGGTGGCTGGGGAAAGGATGTCATTTTTTTTTTTTTAGTAGTGTAGCCACTGATAAGTTTTCCATGTTCCAGCAAATAACCTCCCATGCACCATCATGCAAGTAACCCTTTTTAAACTCAGTAGGTCACAACACAAGAAAGACACGAAAGCAAACTTGCTGGGAAGAAGAAAATTTTCACTGGGGGAACGGGATGAGACAGCGTAGTAAGAGTGAGAACTATAATTTATTGCATGTATGAACCAAAACTGTCAAAGAACACAAAATTGAAAAACAGTATACCATGTGGGCACATATTCCTATGGAAATGTGCTTTATGTAAGGGCACATGGCCTTTGTGAGAGGCTGTGGTTGTTGAATTCTTGTAAATAGCATCCAAGTGTGTTCTCTCTCTCTCTCTCTCTCTCTTCTCTCTCTCTCTCTCTCTCTCTCTCTCTCTCTCTCTCTCCTCTCTCTTTTCTCCTCTCTCTCCCTCCCTCCCCTCCCTTAAAAATGACTCCATTTTTGTTTTTTCGAGACAGGGTTTCTCTGTGTGGTTTTGGTGCCTGTCCTGGATCTCGCTCTGTAGACCAGGCTGGCCTCTAACTCACAGAGATCCACCTGGCTCTGCCTCCTAAGTGCTGGGATTAAAGGCATGCGCCACCACCACCACCTGGCATGACTCCATTTTAAATTGACTGTATTCTTAAATCCTGCTTATGACCAAAATCTTTCTTCAAAAATATCCCTTGTTGTGGAATATTACTTGAAAATGTGTTACACTCATTTATGCTGTGGAATATTTGTTTAATGATGCAAAGATGTGTTGCATGCGTCTATGTTACATTTGTTTACCTCTGTGAAACTGTGTTATTGTGCCTGTCTAAAACACCTGATTGTCTAATAAAGATCTGAACAGTCAATAGCAAGGCAGAAGAGGGAATAGGCAGAACTGACAGGCAGACAGAATAAAACAGAGAAGAGGGAGGAACAAGAAAAGGACAAGGAGAAAGGACACCAGGGGCCAGTCACCCGGCTACACAGCAAACCATGGAGTAAAAGTAAAGAAAGGTATATAGAATAGAGAAAGGGAAAAGCCCAGAGGCAAAAGGTAGATGGAAAAACTTAAGAAAAGCTGGCTAGAAACAAGGCAAGCTAAGGCTGGGCATTCATAAGAAAGAATAAGTCTCCATGTGTTTATTTGGGAGCTGGGTGGAGGACCCCAGTAGAGTAGAACAACCAACTACAATCACTCATCTTGTAGTTAAGTTGTGATAATTCTTTGGTGACAGAACAGATCTGTCTAGCAGTTGGTCTCCTGCTTTCTGGCCCCACATCAGGTGAAAGTGATCATCAATTAGAAGTCGCTGTCAAAATCCTTTCAGTTGGGCTGGAGAGATGGGTCAGTGGTTAAGAGCACTTGCTGCTCTTCCAGAGGACCTAGGTTGATTCACAGCACACAGATGAAGGGTCACAACACTCTGTAACTCTAGTTCAAGGAGATTCAATGTTCTCCTCTGACCTCTGCAGGTACACACACATGTGGTACACAGACATACATGCAGGTATAAACATAAAATAATAAAATAAATTTAAATTTAGACAAATAGAGCCCAAGTTGTTAATAGTGAGATAAGATACAAATGGTGCCGAGAGGAAGTTAGCCCAAGTTGTTTACACTGAGATTAAATACAAAGATCAGGAGATGATGTCAGTGCATAAACAGCTCGTAAACAGAGAAATAAGTATAGGGTGACCTTTAGAATGATTGGTTGGTTCCTTCCACGCCCTCCTAGGGTTCTGAGGTTTTCTGGTATAGAAGAGGCTTACTGCCTATCAATAAAGGAGTTCTTGCTTGACCTGACTCCCCACTGCATCTGATTATCTCCAGGTAAAAGGAAGGCTGGGAAACTGGTAAGCTGAGTGGCACACTTACCTTTCCTCGGTTCCAGGCCACCTCTTCAGAGGTGACCTAAGTTCCTGGTGGGGCAAGACCCCACACATAGTGAGTTCTAGGCCTAACATGACTACATGGTAAGACTTTGTCTCAAATAAAATAAAATATAAATTTGATGTCTCAGAGCAGAATACTTGCTCTTTCATCAACAAATATTTCCATGGATTGCTCTATTATATCTAGAATCAAAACTTTTACCATAAATTTTGAAAACATATGAAATCGTCATCTTATCCTTAGGGTTTTTTAATACACAGTATGAAAGTTAAAATAATACTTTTAGATGTTTTAAAAACATATGAAATAAACCTAAATTTTATTAAGCACAGTACATTTTAAAACCCTATTAAAAATAGGATGTTGAATGCCAGGTGGTGGTGGCCCATGCCTTTAATCCCAGCACTTGGGAGGCAGAGGCAGGCAAATCTCTCAGAGTTCCAGGCCAGCCTGGTCTATACAGTGACTTCTAGGACAGCCAGAGCTGTTACACAGAGAAACCCTGTCTTGAATAACTGGGAGGGAAAAGGGATGTTGAAGAAAACAATCAAAAGAAGTTTTCACAACACAATTAAAAATAAGCAAGGGTTATGTAGCATTTCTTCTGGCTGTCTTTAATCTACTTCCAAACAAATTATTTCATACAAGTCTTAGATCTCCACATGCAACAGGAGAAGGAAGGAAGGAACTGTAAACAAATTGCCCTTGGGGCTAGAGAGATGACTCAGCAGTTAAGAGTACTGGCTGCTCTTCCAGAGGTCCTGAGTTCAATTCCCAGCAACCACATGGTAGCTCACAATCATCTATAATAGGATCTGACGCCCTCTTCTGGCCTGCAGGTATTAAAATCCATCACTAAGAGAATGTTGCACATTCTCTAGTCAAGGACACAGGCACAAGGAGAGACCACTACTTCCCCCATGGGGGAAGTACATGAAGTTCTGGAGACACATCCAGACAAGGTGAGAAAGGCTGCTTGCTATTCTGGGATTAGAGTGAACCATTCGGTGCATTCCATCATAATTTATTTCTGTTCCCTTTCACTGGATACTCTATGTTGTGAGTATAATTGATCAAATATAAACAAGACTGTTTTGGTTTGGACTTTAAACATCCCCAAGTCAAAGGCTTGGCTGCTAGGCTACAGCACCATTGGGATACAGTATAATCATTCAGACGGTGGAGTCTAAAAGGATATACTGTCGTTGGAAGCAATGTTCTTGAAGAGTATTTTGGAACCTCCCAGTACTTACTTCTTTTTTTTTTTTTTTTTTTTTTTTTTTTAATAGCTTCTTGGCCACCATAAAGGGAATCGCGTTACTCTTTTACATACATGATCTGTCTCATCATGGATCCAAAGTGATGCTTAAGGACCAGAAGCTGAAACAATGCACCAAAATAAATCTTTCTACCTCTTAAGTTGATTTTCTCGGTACTCTGCCACAGTGATAAAAAGATGGCTAATATGAGACAGAGATCCTTGGACTGCTGCTGGCAATATCTGATAATGGAGTTTAATGGCCTTCACAATTTCTCATGAGAGGAGTCTGGGGGAAGTTTGAAGAAGAATATTGTAGAACTTAATAGGCACTTCTGTGGATGCTCAGGGCATCCGAATAAGACAGAAATACAATTTACTGGGCTCACTGCTAAGAGTTTTGACTTCAGTCTCGGAGGGGACTTTGGCCTTAGACCTCTGAGCAATTCTGGAACTGTTAGGACATAGTGACTCTTGGAAATAGACTAATTGCATTTTGATTTAAGAGCTGGACACGAGTCTTTAACAGACCAGTGCCAAATGCTATGGTTTTTTAAAATCTTGTTTTCTCCTTTTATTGAAAATAGATTTTTTTCTCACATAATATATCCTGAATATGATTTCCCCTCTCTCTACTCCTCCCAGTTCCTCCCCACCTCCCTGCCCATACAGACCCACTCCCTTTCTATCTCTCATTAGAAAACAAACAGGCTTCTAAGGGATAATAATAAAACAGAATATAGTAAGATAAAACAAACAAGCTTCTAAGGGATAATAATAAAGCAGAATATAGTAAGATAAAACAAAAACTAACACAATAGAAGTGAACAAAACAAAGAAAAGAGCCCAAGAGAAGGTACCAAAGTCAGAGACCCACTCATTTGCACACTCAGGAATCCTATAAAAACACTGAACTGGAAACCATACTGTATGCACAGAGGTGCAGAGGATATGGTTTTGTTTTGTTTTGTTTTTTTTAATCTTAAACGTCTCCCAAAGGTCTATATACTGAGTGCTTTATCAACCAGCCTGAGGCACCATGCTTGTTGTGGAGGCTTGAGCCGGTAGGGTGTGGAGCCTAGCAGAAGGAAGTTGGGTCACTGGGGATATGCCGTTGGAAGGAATATTGGGAACTGTGGCCCCTTCTCCCTCTATTCTGCTTCATGTCCCCTGTCACATGAGCTGCTTTGCTCCACTAGTGACTCTTCAGTGTGATGTTCAAGTCCAAACCAAAGTACCAGCCAACCATGCAGTAAAATCTGAGACCATGGTCCAAATTAACTTTACTTTAGGTTGTCAATTGGGTATCTCACCATTTTGCCACAGTGACAATGTGGTGATGTGAATGAGAATGACCCCAATAATCTCATACATTTGAATGATTGGTCTCTAGTTGGTGAAACTACTTGGGAAGGAATGGGATCTGTGGTTTTGTTAGAGGAAGTGTGTTACTGGGCCTTGGCTTTGAGGTTTCAAAAGGCCATGCCATTCCATTAGTGCCCTCCCTGCCCTTACCCCCTGCCAGTGCCTCGTGCTTGTAGATCAAGATGTAGCTCTCAGCTACTGCTCCAGCACCATACCTACCCGCCTGTTGTCGTACTCGTTGCCACCCCTGAAACTATAAGCCCCAATAAATGCTTTCTTCTGTATGTTCCCGTGATCATGGTTTCTTATCACAGCAACAAGAAAGGAACTATGACAGATGGAAGCTCATGATCAGAAGCTGGGATAAACCAGAATGAACCCAAGAACATTTCCCACTCAGTTACTGACAACCTTACTATGAGTAAAGGGAGTTTCAGTGAATTGTAATCAGTATACACAAACAACTATCGGGATTCGTTTTCCCGTCCATAAACAGAATACAATACAGCTGCATAAGTCAAGGGTCCCTTGAATAAAACATAGTAAGATTAAAGCCTGGCTTTCTTTTTTGTGGTCCTCAAACCCCTGGGAACTTAGCAAGGGGCAAGTGACTCCTGAAAAGGGAAGAAAATAAACTGTAGTCACCACTGCTTACACTGTGTCCAGTTCTATTCTAAGACTTGACTGGTGTTTTCCAAATGATATACTTCATTCCAGGGTTGTCACACAAAATTAATGGCGAGTAATTTTTATTTGTTTTCCATAGATGATACACAAGTGGTTCGTCCATTCAATCATTTCTAATTATAATAAACTTTAATTATATTTAAAGTAATAAAATGGTATCTGCTATAGCATTATAGAACATTATGTTTATGTAGTATTTATAATAAATGTATTTATATTTATCTAATAGAGATTTAAAATATGACTTGATAAATAAAATGTGTAAATGTTTCCATTACCAGGAAAGGTAAGAGAAAGGAAATACATTGATTACCTCCAAGATTGTGTCCACAATGGCAATCATCTACTAAGTTTCATGTTATTAGATAGTTTTCTTTTCATTCACATGTCTGTATATTCACTGCAGTCACTCAATCATCAAAGTAATACAAAAGGAAGAGAGAGAGAGAGAGAAACTTTGTTCCACAATGCTAAAAACATTTTGAGGTAATTTTTGTTCATTCATTTTACAAATATCTTAGAAAATCAGTAAAATCTCAAATAAATGTTGTCTTTCAGTTACATGAAATGATCTGAGTAAATCATTAATGAAAATTAGTTTATACGTTCTTTTATGATGGAATCTATTCCTATATGTAAGGTGTATTTACTTTTCATAATATATTTTTATTATTTGAGAATTGCAGATACTTTTGATGATAACCATGCCCGACTCCTCCTAACTCCTCTCAGGTCCACCCCCAACTCCTTACAACCCCAACTTCATGCCCTACCTTTTGTCATCTAGTAACTCATTGACTCCAATTTGTATTGTTCAACTTCTCCTGGGTTTGGGGCCATTCATCAGGGAATGGCCTACCTAGGAGGAGCCACACCTTTAGAGCGCACTATTGCCGTGCACACACTCGGGAAGCCACCAATTGTCCACAGCCCCTTCAGTTGGTGGTGGGGGCTTGTCGGTGACTTTTCTCTCCATGCTAGGGGGTTGACTGGCTTGAACTGGTGCAGGCAACCACAGCTGATGTGAGTTCCTGACCGCAGCAGCCCTGTCATGTCCAGAGGATGCTGCTTCACTCTGGTCCTCTCCACCTTCCGGCTCACACGGTCTTTCCGCCTCCTCTTGAGCCTTGATTCTATAACAAAGATATCCCGTTTGCAGCTCAGTACTCTGCTGACACCTAAGTGTCTGCATTTCCTCTAACTTGAGTTTCTGTATTGAACTACTGCAAGAAGAAAACTCCTCTAGGAGCTCTGAAAGCTGTGCGGATCTAAGGGCGAATCAGCTTTCTTTTCCTAAGTGACTGCTCCTCCGTGTTCTTGTCCTCTTGGCGCTACCACCCGTATCCAGTGTGTCCAGTGTGTGCCTCCATCCTATCTCAATTGCAATGAAGATAAAAAGGAGAAAAAGATCCTTAAGACAAAACTTGTACCAATTATCCTAAAAAGTATTCATATTTCTAATCTATCTTTTTTTCTAGTGTGTGTGTGTGTGTGTGTGTGTGATGTGAGAGGGAGGGAGAACGCAGTGGAGACCTGCGGAGTTCAGAGGAAAACTTGCAGCAGTCTGTTGCGCCACCTTGTGGCCATGTGACCACACCCAGGTCATCAGGCTCAGCAGCAGATGCCGGTCTCATCTCACTGGCCCACTTCTAACTTAACTTTCCATTTTACTTTTAAGATTCCCTTCTTTGATACTCATCTTAGTTCCTTTTGCTGCTTGGAGCTGCCGATTGCACAACAGTGCTGAAGCTACCGTGGATGAATGCTTTAACCGCTAGGTGGCAGTCAAGAACACCGCACTCTGAAGACCATTTACCCATTTGGTTGATAGATGGCGATAAGTGTCTTTGTATGATCAAAGTATTGTCTAGTCGCATTACAATTACCATGAAGAATAGACCTTATGCTTAGAAAGGGGGTCTCTATCATGAAAACAATACCTAATACTGTATTTAATCATATGCTATCTCAGGGTGAAATTCAGATCTCATTTCTGTTAGAATCGAACAGAAAAACAGACCTCTTTATTTTCATCATAAATAATATAGACTAATAAAAGGGAAAAAACCATACTCCATAGCTCCAATAGAAACACAGCTGTCTCCTTGATAGGTACCGATATCCTCGAAGCCTGGGGACCTGTGTGACTCCGGTGTTCATGGGTTTCTTTGTTAACAGAGCTGTCTTCTGTATCTGATATTTACTTGCTAATGTCCACCACACTCAGTTCACCTCGAAGGGAATACTAGCTTGTTTATCCTGAGCCAAATGAGCCATCATCCCTCAGGAACAGGTTGTCCCAAATGACATTCCAACACAGAAGCAGTTACATGAATTTTCAATAGTCACAGAACAGAAGAAAGTCACAGATTAAGGCATTTATCAAATTCATTAGTGGGGTGCCAGGTAGGCAGGCTGCAGCAAGGCAGGGGGATGTTATAAAGGTAGGTCTTACCTGAAGAAGGCAATCTGAGTGGTCTGCTGACGTCACACACTCCCGAAGTTGTACCTACGGAGATCCAGGCAGGGTGACAAACGGCTACTAAGATGACTAACAACAAATACAAGTTTGGCCCTGGATCTGCAACTTCCCAGCTCTCCACCATCGCCGAGTTCTTAGCAGTCCACTGGTCTGTAGAAGCTTTAACACAGGTGTGGGTTTGGTTTGTGCAGACCTCAGTTCGTGCTAACTTGTGCCCAGGAGCCACCCCTAGAACTGAGTCCAACTTAACCCTAAGACTTCAGCTCTTCATTGCTTTCAGTTCTCCCATAACCGGTAAAGACTGAAGCTCTGTGATTCCCGCCATGGAGAAAGGAATATTTTCTGTCCAATCATCTGAGTTTCTCACCCCATCAGAAAGACAGTACACTGAACTTAAAAGCCGGTGTTAAACCTCTAATCAGCATCAACACAATTTCAGTTTCCCCTTCCTAATAATCCCGTCTTCCTGAGTTCCATGAGGTCACAGGCCTCCAGGGGTTTCATGTCTGCATGTCAGCGGAGGCAGATCTTCCTCTCTGCACTGTCTTCTTGATCTTTGTTGACCTTTATTAATGTGCCTTATTCTTCCTGGACAGTCACACGGTGTCTCTTACATAACACTGAAAACTGCATGTGGTAGCCATGGAGCTTGCCTGGTACTCTCACTCAGCACCCTCAGTGGCCTCTTGATTCCGGTCGTAATCTCCTGTAGATGCCCTTGACCCTTTTTCATCATTTAAAAGAAACATGGGAGCTCTGGACTATGGAAAAACAGTTCTCAGCCATAGTGTATCTGCAACTCTTTTATTTGGACTTTTCTCTTTCACAGTTTTTAAATTGTCTAAACTGGGGTCTAATTTAGACACTATTCATGAGTACTAACCCACTGATAGACTTTGTAAAATATATATTTGTCAACCCAGATTTCTAGTTAATTTCCTCTACCTCATAGGCAATACGTACTTTGATTTTAACATAGTGTTTCCTGTTCTAAAACTTTATATAAATGGCATCATTTTGCTGCACATACTGTGGAGATCATCTGTTTCTAATGTGACCTAATGTGTCCCTTTCATAGTAGTATTCTACCCCATAAAAATAACACCACTTCTTTGTTCACTCACCTGCGGACGACATTCAGCTTGTTTCCAGTTTGGACTTTTCTGAATAAAGTTGCTGTGAATAATCTTGAATAGAATTTAATTTGGGATTCCTAAGTCTCCTGCAAAAAAATACTTAACCCTTGTGGCCCACAGAGTAGACGACTGGCGGGTTTCCGTGCCACCGTGCGCCACGCCAGCGTCCTGCGGGCCGTCCCTGGTGCTCCGCACTCTCCAACGCCGGGGCTGCCACTATTCTAAATGTTACACATTCTCATGAAGGTCAATGTACTTTATTTTCATGTTGGCTGGATTCCTTCACTTTCCTGATACAGAAATCCATAAGCAATATGACCTAACAATACTCGTAACTTGAAAAAAAATCAATATGCTGTCTTATACATATATATGAAACAAAAAGCAATAAAAGACATATTAGTATAGGAAATCCTTAAGTATTACTAGCAATACATTTAAAAGTAGCCAAATTGTTTCACATATAGCAGAATTATGATAAATCCAATTACTATGAGTTTGTAAAGAATCCTTTGCCTAGGAAACTGATGAGACATGACAGCTATTTTATTAAATGCTGAAAACTCCTAACACATTTCTGAATCTGACAAAGTAAAACCTTTCTTTTGGTTGTACAGTGATTATGTTCTAATGCTATGAGAGATTACTAAAGTTGCAATGTAAGCTGGGGTACATATGGACATTCTATGCTCAGCTACATCTGCACTGTTCCTAGCAAGGAATACCCAGTACATTAGAAATCTGTGCAGGATTTTTGACTCCTAACCACCATGGTTACATAAGGGGACAACCAGAAGTTGTTGGAAGCATTACCAATGCTGTCCAGATTCACTGGCTCCAGCACAGCTTGGGGTCAGTGAGAAGACCCTAAGCACACACACTGATAATTATCCCAACAAACCTGCCTGTTGGTTCTACCATCATCTCCTATTGATTCACCATGGTGCTTTATTTTTGTAACTTTTCCTTACCTAAAATTTTTAATACCACACTTATTAGTGAACTTATATAAAACAAATATTAAAATGTTCCAAAGAACAGTTTTTCTTGAAAAATAGTTACACAAAACCCAACAGCTATAAATCATAATTCAAACAAAACAGCAGGCTAGCCAGATGTGGTAGCACATGCTTATTCTCTCTGTATTCAGAGAACTGAGGCTGGAGGATTGCAAGTTCCAAGCCATCCTGGGCTACATTATGAGATCCTACTTCAAGAAATCAAATACTAAGGTATCCACAATAAAAATTAATAAAATAAAAATAAGAAGAACTGGATTGCCGAAGTCTTGTTTTATAAAAACATCTCAGTTCAGTGCTAGGTATATAGTCCAGAGGTGCAGCACCGCTTTACATGTAGGAGGCCTAGAGCTTGATTGTGAGGTTCATTAAAAAATTACCTAATTCAAATTCCACATCCACTAAAACTTCTTTGCTTCTCAGAATTCTTGTAACTTACTTTTTTTTAATTCTTCACACACTGCTTGCCCATATTGTTTATAAAAAGAAAAGAATTATATCCTAAGAAATTAGATGTGAAAGCAGACAATGAACTTGATTCAAAACTTTATAGTATCTAGTAGCAGTTTACATAAACTGTAACAAGCACATATTAAGGATTAGTTGGGATGTATTTTTTAGGAGACATCTTCCCATAGTTCAGCTGCAGTGATACTCATACTGTGCAGAACAAACCTAAAAGGGGAAGATATACACTCATTACACACACAAAATCAATACCTAGTAGGCAACGGCCTGAACCAAGATGTTAATAGAGCTGCTACTTCGTCCCAGGCAAGCATTTTTTTCTTGCTTTATTTAATTCTAGAGCTGATTTTTAGTTTTGAAAATAAAGCTGTAGTATATTTCTCATCACAGTACTTATAGAATCACACACACACACACACACACACACACACACACACACTTTATTGCAACCAAAGATTAAGTAAACACTAGCCTAATATCATCAGGATTCATGGTTTATATAGTTGGTTACTCCAAGGCAGTGTTCATACTGAATTCTTGCTCCCCAGGATGGTAACTCAGACACCTGTTACCTCTCCGATCTTCTCTGCACTGTGCATGAGTTCTGACTAAGCCACTGCAGTCCTGAGGATTCAGAATTTTGCAGATGCACCGGGAGGGCTCAGCTATGTCAGCAGAACTCTCCGGTGTATTCAGGTAAACAACATCCTCGAGGTCTTCAGACATTTGTTTCTGCTCAGCACCTATAGCCTCTCTATACAGCTGATGAAGGCCGACTCTGTTCCTTCAGACCCTGACAGGGTCAGCAGATCTGCTGCTTGTGTGCTTGCTGCTGAGACACGAGACTGCCCAATTCTTGTTCCAATCTTTTCTATTCCAAGAACTGACTTGGTTGGCCTGGTGAAAAAATTGTCTCTCTATGTCTTGTTTCCTTTGTTCATCAGACTATCCAGTGGACCACTTATCACCACAGGAGTTACTACCGAATTAAGAGCCAGGTAATAGTAAAGAAAAAACGTTGACTAAACCAGTGTTATAAATACTAGTTAAAGCCACCAGTAATCATGATAATGGGATTAGGGGCAATCATGGTAGTGGGAGTTGTAGATGATGAGTTCCATGGCTATCATGGAGTACCATTTGGCATTGCAATAAACATCATGGTTCTTGAACTAACAGTGATGGCAATGTCAGAACCAATCTTAGCTGCAAACTCAATATAGACTACAAGGTAAGTGTGCAGGCCTCTGAGACTGCACAACACTGAAGAGTGGACCCATACCCTGACCTTCTCCATCAGGGAAGAAGTGAAGTCCTGGATGGAGAGCTGCTAGACTACAGCAGCCTGCTTTAAGTCATGGTGTTAGGTGTTTTAGATTGGGTGTAACTTGGAAACAGACTGGGGACTATTTTAGGGCGGGAACATCTATGAGAAAGTAGAGGAAGTGTCGCTGAGCAAGGGAGAGGTCAATGAGACAGAGGCCACGGTTGATCAGTTGGGTACCCAGGACATCTCCATTCTGTTCCTCAGTTATTCAGAATTGGGGCTTTGCAGCTACAGACAGGGATGAAGGGCAAGACTTGTGCCAAGTGTAGCTGAAGGAAGAGTGCAGCCCCAAGCTCAGCAGTCTTTCAGTGTTTGCCTAGTTGGTGGTTTTTGATACAATACCAGCAAAAAGGGGGATGGTGTACACTTACTTCTTTATGGTAATTCAAGGTAAAGACCTGTGGAAATTTTCACTGCTGAGTACCCATCTTAGGGCAGTTGATCAGCTTTGATTTCTTTTGAATTCTGTAAGTATGTGTGGTGGGGGTGAGTTCAGGATCTCCAATGGTCAGACCAGGGTGGCAGACTCCCTGAAGCTGGATACAGGTGGGCTGCTGCAAGGGGTGCTGGGAACTGAACTCAGGGCCTCTGGAAGAGCAAACAAGAGTTCTTAACCACTGAGCTTTCTCTATAGCCTTCAGGTTTTTTTTTTTTTTTTTTTTTTTTTTTTTTTTTTTTTTTTTTTTTTTAAAAATGAACTATTCATTCTCTTCCCCTTCCAGAAGAAACTAAGGATCAGACACTGGGAACTTCATCTCACTCGGACAGCTGTTATTCCAACTCTAGAGGTCATTAGTCCATTTCTCATCATTTTGCACCATGAGACAACTGTTTCCTTTTTTTTTTTTTTAAAAAAAAAAAAAAAAAAAAAAAAAAAAAAAAAAAAAACCTTTGCATGTATATAGTGTATATTATGTTGTAGAATATTATTTTAACTGTGTAAAGGTGGTTACGTTGTTTCTGCTGCCTTTGTTCACAATGCAAAGATGTGTTACATTTGTTTGATTAAATAAAATTAACCTGGAATGGGGAGACTGAGTCAGCAATTAGCTGACAGGAAGTGGTAGGGAGGAGCTAAGTGTAGCGAGGGTTCTTGAGGGCTGAGCAGAAGGACGGCCCTTTTTTCAGGAGACATGAATAAGAAGAGAAGGTTAGCTACTTGCTCTTCAGCCTGTCTGAGCTAGCAGGATTCCACCTCAACCTCTGAATGCTGAGTTCTATAGAAGGATGGAGATTTAGTTAGTTCCCTTTAGCAGCCATGACAGAGAAGGTGCCTGAGGGAACAGAAGTCCCACCTGGCTGTGGGGGTGTGGCCAAACTGCTGCTGGTGGCTGTGGAGTTGCAATTGCTGGCTGGGGCAGCAGTTGCTTTAAAGGTGCAGCCACCGTGTTGAATGCGAAGCAACAGTATCATACGTATGTGCATGGTCACTGGGCATGTGAATGCCACAGCACGTGTGTGGAAGTCAGAGGACAATCATGGCTGTTCGTCATCACCTCTACACTGAGAATTCCCTAAAATTAGCTGGTAACAGCAAGTGACTTTGACTAGAATGCAAAAACCACCCAGCAATCACTTTCTACTTTCCCACCACTGATTCTGCTGCTGCTGCTGTTAAATCTAGATAGTGTCAGTGTTCTGGGATACCATGAAGCAGTTTGGGAGCTCTTCTTTCTGCTCATATTTTATTCTTAATCTTTTTAAGAAAAAAATAAAATTTCAAAGATATTCTGATTACAGTGAATTCCACTGCATATTTGTTCCTCTAAGATTCTTTGTCTATGATTCAAAAGCCTGATGTTCCACACAAAAGATTTCCAATGCAAATGCTCTGTCTTTGTGCAAGGAGACAAAATCAAGAACAGTAACACAAAGAAGTGTCAACAGAACACCCCTCTCCCCAGTTCTGCCTGACTCCTTTAGAAACAGCACTACCTACTTCTCCTAACTTGCTATTTTGCAAGGCCATGCTTTTCCAATAGGATTTCTCAGTCTGCCTCTCCTACTCTCTCTACTTCCTTTTCTACCTACCAGTCCTTTGGTTCAGTGTTCCTGAAACAATTACCTGGAAACTTAATGGCGGGTAACATGGACGGTTCAGGACCATGGACAGTGCCATGGTGACATCCTGTAATGGGGGCCAAGTGAAAAGTTAGTGTTTTTTTTTTTTTTTTTTTGGTTTTTCGAGACAGGGTTTCTCTGTGTAGCTTTGCACCTTTCCTTGGGCTCACTCTGTAGACCAGCTGGCCTCGAACTCACAGAGATCCGCCTGGCTCTGCCTTCCGAGTGCTGGGATTAAAGGCGTGCGCCACCAACGCCCGGCTAAGTTAGTGTATTATTAAACACATTTGTTGTGCCTAAAAGTGGGTAAGGTTCTAGTCACAATAGTAAAATCCTGCATTATTTTGCTTCATCGACTGGAAAAAACATTAACACTATCACAAAGGACAAATGGTTCATAGTAGTCCAGTGATTACTGAATGGATCTTTTAAGTGACTGTCCCCAGTAAACAATCGGAAAGCAAATCTGTGTGTTTTAAAACTGCACATTTACAGTGTCAATGTAATTACCAAAGGTTGGGTCAAGGATGAGAAGTGGATATAACTTCACTATTCTCACTGGAGAGTGCAAGATCAGTTCTAGACATAAAATGAAATTTAGCATAGGCCATTTTTCTCCAATGATAAAAATACGTCCTTTGATGAGTGTGTCTTCACAACTGAATAATCCCTTTGGCCGTCTTTTGATCCTAGTGAACTGACAAAGAGGTCACATGAATTTTTACCTGAGAAGCAGCACCCTGATGACTCACTATCTTGTTGGCAGTCAGTGTCTGCTGCTCTAACAGCGGCTGAGCAGCACACAAGCTAATGCCACCCACTGGTACACACGCTGCATGTGCCACTGCTTCTGGAAAGCTTTCCCCACAGTGGACAGCCTCTTCCCATTACTCGGTGTAAATGGTGATCATGCTGACACGTACTCCTGCCTTGTCCTACTCTGTACACAGAGTATGTATTTAAAGACAAACACTTCAAGTGGTGTAAGGTAGCTCGCCTCCCTTCTATCTGCAGCAATGGGTAACACAACACACAGTAACAACCCACAGTCATCTGACTTCTAGAAACTAGTCTTTGGCTGCTTGACGCACAGTTTGTGAAGGATAATGAACTCTTCTTCTCAGTGAGATGACACTGACCCCTCCTTTTAGTTTGACCTCAACTGGACAATGTTCAAGTCACCCTTTACGTGCTGCCTCAGATCACCACTTCCTCAACTTACCCCTGAGGATTCTTGCTGGCAAAGAGCACGAAGGGATGAGGACTCAGGAGCCTTCTTCAAGGATGTGGGTGGAACTAGAAAGCCCGATTTGAACTCTTAAGAGAATTCTCATTCTTCCCATAAGTCATACAGTGCTCTTCTGTGGGGTCCAGACATGAATTTACCTTTTTATCCTACTAATATTGTTATATCACTTGGCACAAATAGAAAAAACAGACACAAGTTTGCCCACATGCAAGTGGTCACGTACTGCTTCCAATGCCACTGGTCAGGCTGCTGCACAAGTGGAATCATGAGCTCATTCCTAGAATATGAATCCAACAGTGGTTTACATCCGTGTGACAAATCTTGACGTGTCATGACAACTAGCCAGGTGGTCTTCGTATCAATCGCTTATCAATCGCTTTTCCTACAGTCTGGAATGACCAAGGTGGAAACCCACTTCAGTACCAAACAAAACATCTAACAGTCTTGTAGATCACAGGAAGGGAGAGGGACGCCTTAGCACATCCAGGTGAGGGACCTGACCTTGGCAAGGATTCTTCATTGCTTTGCTAACCTTAATGGAACAGCTTCTTCCAGGTTCTTACTCACATAACACAAACTTTTGGCTCTCTCTGCATAGAAATTCTGAGTTATTGCTGCCAGCTGGCATCAAGGCCAACCAAAATATTCTCAAAAAGTATTAAACTCCATGATAGTTTTATTATAAACAGTTTGATTTCGCTCATAAGTCTCACTGCTAAAATACCTGTGAGATCAATACTCCATTTGTGGGTCCACGACAGACATATTTTTGCTACTTGGAATAGCACAAGTGATTTCCACTAGGGTCAAGTCAACCTTCTAAAACTGTAGTGAATGGACAGCTTCCCGGAAGCCTGGCTCTCCTACCTGATGCCCCCACAAACGACCTCAATTTAAATGAAGAGGACATCCCATACACACGTGTCTGGATGTATTTCTCACCAGTAACGAACAGTCCCGGTAGACCCTTTGGACTAGTTAACTGGCAGGGAACACACTAATCCTGGTAGGACAACCAACACCGCAGTGCTCAATCGGGAGTGTATGTTAGAACACCTCTAGAACTGCTCTAACAAGACAACTATTTTAGATCAGATTGGGACCCCGTTTGTGGATCTAACCGGAGAAGAGCCCCGGGGTGCATGCCTCGAAGCCCTCCAATTCTGACTCAAATTCTGCCACCATTGTAATAAAGTCTATTTATTCCTCCCTACATGATATTTGAGCTCCTAATTTTGTTAAGACTCAAAATTATTGTGCCTTGTTATTGTTACTGTTGTATTCACTGGAGTCTTCTTGTAAGACACTTGGAACCCAAACTAACCATGGACTCCAACATAAAAATCCTGAGTTACTCCAATTCTTCATTTGTAAACCCACACATGTACAGCAGCAGCTTACGTGTTACGAGTGGAGGGCTCTCTCCATCACTAAATGATTTTAAATATCTAAACTGTTCATCAATAAGAGGAAGTAAACATTTTATATTTGAAATTTTATGGGCAGTTTATTAAGTTCAATGTTGAAAGCTATCAGAAGAATATTCTCCTGAAAAATATGTTTTTTTCTTAGAAAAAAATGAAAGGAAGATCCAAACCCTCTCAGCATAGCCACAGATGCTGTGGCAGTCATGCCTCTCTGGAGTCAGGGACAGTCTGTTAGTCCGAGGAGTCGCTCCCTGGGGCCACAGGATTGTAGTCAGGATCGTCCTCAGCATCCTCCAGTTCCAAGTCATCCATTTCCTGGAACAAGGACTCATCCACCTCCACGTTGTTCCCGGCTGTGAAAAGCAAGACAGTCTCAGTTTCGCCTTACACTCGAGAACACACAACCATGGTGTGGGAGGGGGTAAGTGGTGACTCCCAGCTCCTGGGGCAAATCTTTCCTAAGTTCATCAGCAGAGACTCTGACAACACAAGAGCAACTCCAGTCTTCATGTTCATTTTGTTTTTTAAAAAAGGCTCACAGAACACTTCAATGTAGCATGTTACAGTAGAAAACAAGACTCACTGTCTTCTACACAGTGGACCATCACTGAGCCCAGCCCCTAGATCATCTCATCTAGTGGTGGCAGATACACATATCATCAAGCTCTGCTGCAATTCTCATCTTTCTGTCGGATACTTGTATACTTCCCTTAATATACAACAGAGGGCAAAGGTTCTAATGTGGAACCCTACGAGAAGCATCAGCCAGGCTCTGCCTCAGCATCACTACCCTGAGACGGCCTGAGGGAGACACAGTAGGATTCACAGCACTCCCCAATCTGCACAAACGTTATCTTCCTTCCCTCTCGGAGTCTAGCTTACTGACATTCAATCCATAAGAATAGAGAGAGCCTTGAGCAGTTCAGAACTAAAACTATAATGTACCAAGTCCAGGCCAAAGAATAACTGACTTAGGAGTAGCGAAAGCTTCTCAAATATCTTCAGGGAACACCTAACTCCACAAGAATGAAGCAATTCTAGATGTCTAGAAAAGGCAGAAGAAAAAGTAAGATCTTCATACTTCTAACAAGAAGACAAGCTTCTTGAAGGGAAATACCTGGAGGTAACACAGGCAAGGCCAGATGAGAGACACTGGCGAGTCTTTTATCCCCTAGCAACCAACTTCAAAGTTTTACAATTAAATAGGAGTTTCACCTTCTCAGAAGCAGAGCAATAACTATAGACTACTGAAGGTCCTGAGAAGGAGAGAGAGACTCAGAGGCTGGAGAGATGGTAGAGGACCCAGATTCAATCCTCAGCCCCCACATTGTGGCTTACAGCCATCTAACTCCAGTTTCAGCAGATGTAGTGGCCTCTTCTGGCCTCCATGGCAACTAAGCACACATGCAGTGCACACACATACATGCAGGCAAACACTCATACACACAAAATAAACAAATCTTTTTAAAAAGGGAGAGAGGTTCAGAGAAATGATTTAGGAGGCTACAATAAAAGTCCAGGCAGAAATAATAGAGCCTTCAAATAAGAGGAAGAGATTGCTGGGAGACATTTCTACAGTAGACTCAGCAGGTCTCTTGGGAAATCTAGAGATAAAGAGCTACCCTGACCTAAGAGAAGAAGAAAGGAGTCAAGATCAAGTGAAGCCAAGCACGTTGGAACACACCGCTAATTCCAGCACTTGAGGTGCAGAGGCAGGAGGATCTCTCCAAGTTCAAGGCTCGTCTACACAGCAAGTTCCAAGCCAGTCACTGCTATACAGTGGGACACTATGGGAGGGAGGGAGGGAGGGAGGGAGGGAGGGAGGGAGGGAGGGAGGAGGGAGGGGAGGGAGGGAGGGAGGGAGGGAGGGAGGACAAAAATAAAGATACTAAAGTTCCTAAAGCACAAGAGAATGAGATGAGGCTTTGGGGAGCTGGAATTCCTCAGCAAAGCCAGAGAGAATACCCTACTGAATTTCTGCCTTTTTTTGTTTTGGTTTGTCTGAGAGCGTCTCACCCTGTAGCCTAGACAGGCCTGTAACTCACAGTGCAGAACAGTATGGCCTCAAACTTGGGCAATTTTGTTCAGTCTCCAAGTACACAGATTACAGGTGGTAAACTACCATGCCCGGCTTTGGGTTTTGTTTTCAATACCATAAAAATAGAAACCTTGACCTATCTGCTAGAGAAGGTAATAATATACATTTGAGGGGGAAAAAATATTGAGGGCTGCCAGTGTAGCTCAAGGACAGCATTTACTTACATGCACATGGCCTGGGGTTCAGTTCTTAACACCACAAAGAAAGGAACAGGGTGAGCGCCACTAAGTGCCCCTGTGAGGTCTATAAGAATGGTTTAGCAGTGAGCCCCATCAACAGTGCCTACTCTTCTCCAGCAGATAACCAGGGCATGTCTGAGAAGCCAAACCTAGACAACTCCAAATGACAGGGTAGACGTGAGAGAAGGTTAAGGAGATCTACAACCCTAAGAAAGTGCGACTGTGACCAGGCGTGACTAAGCATGGCGGCCAGTCTGAAAGCACAAGCAGGCCAACAGTTGTGTGAGGCAGGCAGTGGTCCACACTACCCTCTGCTGGGCACTGTGGAGGGAGGGAGGACAGCCCTATAAGCATCTGTGGATGGATGGGCAGCTGGAGATGCAGAAAGAACAGAGGAGGTAAGGGAGGAGCACAGAACAAGATGCCCTACAACTGCACACACAGGAGGAAGGGCCAGCTGCCCAGCAGAGGATGCTGGGAGTTCCACATCTGGGGCTTCTCTAAACCCAGAGCAGATCGTGGATTTGCTTTTCCAATGCCTGATAGAGACTTGTGAGGAAAATGTCACCTGAGCTATGCTGTCCCAGTTTTCCAGTCAACAAAGGCTCGTGTATTATAACTGCCACCCTAAGAACGCTGAAGTCATCAGAAAACTTAAAAAAAACACACATTGCTATACAATTTAAACATTTAGATAGAGTATATAAATTGATCATCTATTTGAACTTATCTTCAAAATGCCATTTTTAACAGGTTTGACAGGATAAATTTCCTCTCGATAGATTAAAAGATGACACATTACACCCACAAGGAAGTCTAACAGTATCTTACCATCCTCCAGGAACTGGATATCAGATGTGTCAAGATTATGATCTGTTTCAAATAACTGTTTCCCTAAAAGAAATAAATATGCTTAATTCAAATGGCACAGCATCCCTTCATCCCCTGCAATCACTTCAAAGAGTAAGAGCTCAATAAAACAAATCTGAACATCTGTATTGCCAGGAATTTCAATAAATTTATGAATTTTGCAGTAGCTTAGCAGTTAAGACTTGTATTCACACTAAAACAGAAAAAAATGAAAAACCTAGGTTCCTCGGGCCTGGAAAACTATGGGTTTGATTCTCACACTCTGAAGGCTTTGGGCCTCAATATTCTTATTCCAGGATCCAGATACAAATCCAGAGTCACCAACAGAAAACAAAGATACAGCACACACAGTAGCTATGACTTGTGTGTGAAGAGCTACATGTTCGCTACGGCAATCTGTCCTGATCACCTTTGCTGTCAGGGAATGGCATGGGGTGCGGGGTGCAGGAGCGACTATGCCAGAGAGGCAGCCATACCACTTAGTTTATTTTTCCCGGCTTGTTCTTCTTCTTTCATCCGTTTCTTTTTAATTTCCAGGAGTTCTGCATCAAACTTGGCCTTCCAACTCAAGAAATTCTCAATCGTAACAGGAGTGCCATGGAACAGTTTCTTAGAAAATAAAAGACACAGGCATCCTGTCAACGAGGCAGCAATTTAACAAGGAAAGCCAAGCGCTTTTGTCTTTTAGATATACACAAGCACGAAGGGGAGAGCATTACTCATTTCTGCCTGGACTAGTTTAGTTCTCTTCAGTTTCAGCAGCTTACTCTGCAGAAGTCAAATTTTAAAAATCTTCTTCTAAAAATTAAAAAATAAAGATACTATGCAATGCACTTCCTGTACTCGCCATCGTTATTTATTATTAAGAAAGTTGTTGGTTGTATCATCTTTTGGACACACATCAACTCACAACACTGCCATCACTTTTTACTTTACTCAGAGCTTGGCTGGTCTCTGTCTAATCTCACTGCGCCAGGGTTTGATAGTTCAATACCACACACCGGCGGCTCAAATGATTCACAATCTTGGTCTCACATGAGTGAGCTTTATCAGTCTGTCACTTGTCACTCACAGTATGTCACCAACCAAAATTTCATTCCTAGTAAAATTTACTTATTAGTTTCACTATTGTGATTTCCAAATCATCAGAAAAAAGGAAAGATAAATATCAAACAAGCCAACAAAGAGATGTGAAGAAAATGAAGATTTTCAAGTATACCTTCTCTGCTTCTTCTGCTTCCTTTTCTTTCTGTTTCTTTTCTTCCTCTCTTCTGGTTTTTATCTGATCGACAATCTCATTTAACTTTTCCTGAACGGCTGTCACAAGAGTGAAGATCATCACCATGCCAAGATTTTCCTCAGCCTGCATGAAACAAAGAGCGGTATCGAGAAGCTGCCCAAAGAACCAAAGTTTAATATAATAACTAAACCCCATGTTTAGAACATGATTCCTCATTCAGTTATACCATATATTTGGATAAGCGAACATTTAAAATTTGAGTACAGAGCTAGAAGTAGTAGCCTGTAAATCCCAGCACTTGTGAGACGGAAACAAAGGATCAGAAAACCTTGGCTACATAGGGAGTTCAAGGCCACCCTGGGTTACATGTGCCTTTGTCTTTAATGACTAAGACACAGGAAACAAGGAGGTATTGTTGTTCTAAAATCTGACAATATAGACTTCAAACCAAAACTAGTGGGAAAGATAAAAAAGGGTCATTTCTTAATGATTAAAAGAATTTCAAGAGGAAATGTATGTCCAGAACACGGATGGGTACATGCAATTTTATAAAAACAAATACTACTAGATGTAACATCAAAGACTAATCCCACCACCACACAGTGGATGACTTCAATACCCAAAAAGAGTTGCGAGCTGCCTTGTGGGTGCTAAGAACCAAACCCACGTTCTCTGCAAAGATCCAATTCTTGTTTTGTTGATTCTCTGTATTTTGTTTTGTTTCCACTTCATTATTGTGGCCCTACATGTAATGATTTCTTTCAGTCTACTGATTTGGAGGTTTGGGTCCTTTGTTTTCTATAGCTTTGAGGTATCTTTTAAGTTATTTGAGATCTGCTTATTTCTTAATGTAGATAAAGCTATAAACTTCCTTCTTAGGACTGTTTTCATATTCTAAAGGGTCTGATATGTTGTGTTTTCATTTTCAATTGTTTCTAGGAATGTTTTTATTTCCCTCTTGATTTCTTCAAGGGCCTATTAATCACGCAATAGTGTACTGTTTAATCTATGTGCATTTGTGTGTGCTCTAGAGTTTCTCTTGCTGGAATTATTTGTTTTCCGGTATATTCTGTGACTCGATCTGTGTGCTAATGTATGATCTGTTTTAGAGAAAGTTTCACAGGATGCTAAGAAAATATATATTCTTCAGTGTTTGGATAGAATGTTATACAGATATCATTTAAATCCATTTGATCTATGATATCACTTAATTTAAATATTTCTCTGTAACTCCAGCTTCAGGGGGTCCAATGCCCACTGCTGGTTTTCATAGGCACAGGTACACACACAGTACAAATATATACATGTAGTACTGTAAACCTGGTCTAAAGCCCATGACTGGGGAGGTCACAGATCCTAATGGAGAGCCTACTCAGCTAAAGTTAAACAGTCTTCTAAGTACTTATGTTTGTACTTATAGATTAATGCTGTTCCCAGTCTTGGAGAGAATCCTAACTGCCCAAAGTGCTGAAAATAAGTGACTGATGCTGACTCCTTATCTCTAAATGGCACATGTATATCAGCCCATTCTACCAAAGTTCAGGGACCATCATGGAAAAAGGTGTGGAAAGAGTAAGAGCCAGAGGATAGGGAGGTATTCTGTGTCTTCTGAATGACATGCCATTGAGTCATGAACTCATGACAGCTGTAAAGACATACACAAAATCTGTATTAGATTAAACCTGTCAAAATCCCAACATTGAAGGTAGAGGACACAAGGCCCCACCCTCAGCTGAGGAGCTATGGGCAGCTGGTAACTTCTACGGGAAGGAGTCATGTTCCTTCAGGGTATGGCTAATGGTGGGTTGTCCATGTTCCCGTGAACAGCCCCTAACCAGATGAGTAGATAACACTAACTGGTCTACGTGAGCTCTTTAAAAGAAGGGCTAGAGATGGTTCAGTGAAGTTAAAAGCAAACCGCTCTTTCAGAAGACCAGAGTGCAGTTCCACGCCCCTGCATCAGACAGTCACAACTGCCTGTAACTCTAGTTCCAGAGGGACCCAACACCTCTGTGGGCACCTGCACCCCACGCACAGGGACACATATACATACACACATAATTAAAAATAAATCCTTAAAACAACAAAAAAGGAAGAACAGGATGTGAAGGTGGAAGGGGTTTTGTTAAGAGAGGGTCTGGGGTAGCATTATATACATGCATGAAATTCTCAAAGAATAAAAATCTTGTCTTTCTTAAAGATGCTTTGTGGTTGTGTATCATGAATTCTGATTGGTCAATGTACTATTTACATACATTTAAAAACATTTTCTAGCCAACATTTAATACTAAGGCCAATAAAATATGCTACTATAAAGTAAAATTATTTCCTTACCTGCAATGCCAGTAATTTTAAAATGTCTGAGACATCATTATCTTCTAGATTTTCCTGGGAGAATATTTCATAAAGGGGAGCTTCATCAGGGTATTTTTCACTATATGTAAACTTGAGAGTAGTCTGGACAGCTAAGGCACAAGATAAAAGTTTAATGGAAATACATTAAAAATATAAAAAAAATTCAGTGTTTCTACTGAGTCAATAATTTATAAAATCAGTAAAAAGTAGTACAATAGAATTACTAATTTAAACAACAACCTCAAAGAGATGAGTGAAACAGACCAAGGAAAGGCAGAAATCCCTTCCTGCCCATGAAACATATTTACCACCTAGTGGCATTTAACTATACTGTATTTCAAAGGACAGACAATATCATTTTGTAAAAAGTCCTGGCAAACAAAAACTTAAGTGAAAATAATATTAGCATTTTTGTTGTTGTTGTTGTTTTGTTTTTTTGAGACAGGGTTTCTCTGTGTGGCCTTGGCTGTCCTGGAACTCGCTCTGTAGACCAGGCTGACCTGGAACTAGTCTCACACTCAGCCTTTACTAGAGGAAGTCCCTGACTGCAGAAGACTTAGCGGTAGACTGATTCATATTCAAATACGCGCAATGATAGCAGAATACTGATAACTGGGTGGCTAGGTGACACATTTTTACACCGGGCAGGTTGAGAGGTTAGCTGGGAAGTTTTCAGCTAGACTCATCTACACTAATAGTCTTAACTTTATGCCATTTAGAAGTGCAATTCTTATGAGCACACTCATGCAAGGAAAATGCTGCAGCCCAGCACATGGGTGCTCTGGTCCATGAACAGCATGGAGGCAGTCAAAAATGATAACCCTTTGTAATTCAATCTACGATCTTTTATTTAGAGTTTATCATTCCTATTAGTCACATCTTTATTATTAAAGCCTAGCAATTAACAAATATATTTCTTTGCTTTGTAAGAGGGGGCGTGCCACAAAGCACATGTGGAGATCAGAGAACTTACAGATGTTGACTTCCTCACCATGTAGGTTCTGAGAACCAAACTCAGGTTGTGAGACTTAGCAGCAAGTACCTTTTCCCACTCATCAGCCCCATAACCCACTAATTAAGATGAAATAATTCAAATCCATGTTGCTCTCAACTAGGAGGCCAAAGCCTACAGGACTGATACTGTTTTAATTTTCATGTTAAATTTCAGTAAGTATTTGTATGGGCCTCTTGTGGTGCTACAACTCTATAAGCTGAGCACTCAGGAGGCTGACCTATGTGGATCATGAATTCCAGAACAGCCGCTGGGAATTTTTTTTTTTAATATTAATCAAATTAGATAATTTTTAAAAGCACTAATGAACCAAAGCTGGGAACACAGGCAGCTCAGTGGCAGAGCGCTTGCCTGTGTGTTCAAGGCCTTCATTCAACTGGAGTTCTGTAAAATAAAAAAGCACTTGAGAGGCAGGCACAGGCAGGGGGATTGAGTGTGCAAGGCCACCCTGGGTTATACAGGGAGATCCCATCAGACCTAGATGCAAGGTTTCGGGTGTACTAGGTAAATTCTTAACACTGTGCTCTAGTCCTCAGTCAATAACAACAAATGAAAACCAGTAACTGCCAAGAGATTAAAATCACAAAAAGTAAACTTAACACATAGAATTCACCGCAGTCGGCATATTAGTATTTATCTCTACTCTCTGGAGTTCTAGAATTCATTGTCTTCATGTTCATTAACCCGAGAATATTTTTAAAGACACAGTGTAAACAACTGCAGTGAATTTTATCCTGCAGATACATTAAAACGCACTTAACTATTTTAAGTAGTTACATTTTTTGTTTGTTTTTAAGTAGGTATTTTTGTGGCTACTGTGTGTGTGTTATAGTTTCACTGCATAGCTCAGGCTGACCTTGAATTGAAAATTGCCTTGCCTCAGTCTCCAAAAGGATGGGACTCTAAGCGTGTATTACTATACCTAGTAAAAAGCATAAGCTTAAAAAAAAAAAAAACCCAAAACTTACTGCTTCTACTATAAGCAATCCCAGGTATCCATTATAGAAAAGACATACCTACAATCTCAAACCTAACAGGTACATCATTCCAATTCCTTCAATATTAAAAATGAGCCAACTTCCTTAAGAATGCCACCATTTACTGGCTAAGACAGAACCAGTATGATGATTATGATAACATCCCATGTATCATTTACTCTCCTTACAATAATATCCCATAAGCAGAAGTGCACAGGATTATTTTCTTATATCCCTTGTTCCATGATCTAACAAGGTTAATTCTTCAGTCGCTGCTCCATGATCTTACACATGTAAGTTTCTACAACCCTTGCTCCACAATCTAACAAGGGTAAATTTTTACATCCCCTGCTCCATGACCTAACAGCTATCCTGTACTAATCTAAACTCAAAACAGCATATTTCTCTACTTGCCAACACTGAAAATCTACTGGATAAGATGAAATATCTTCATTTTAATTTGCCTTAAGTACTAGTGACTAGTTTTTAAGTAATCATTTATAACTCCATGTCTAGAAACTATGCATCAATTTCCTGTCCACTCTTTTACTAATCGGTTCATTAAGATAAAGTATAGGTCCAGAACTCAGGAGGCAGAGGCAGCAGATCTCTGTGAGTTCGAGGCCAGCCTGGTCTACAGAGTGAGTTCCAGGACAGCTAGGGTTGTTAAAGAAACCCTGTCTTGGAAAAAAATTTAAAAATAATAAAGTAAAATGAAGTATAGGAACAAAAACAGCATGACCTAGGTACTGTTTTAAACACAGTTAAAAAACATTTCTCAAATTAAGGATGAACTATTCACAACTACTACTACAGGAGTGTTATTTGCTCCCAACAAAGGTACTATTCAGAATATGGGAATGATCTCCAGAAAGTTTAATAAGAAAATTAAATTCTGTCTCAATGAGTGCTGCCATGCCATTGTGCACACACACACAACATACTGGTTTCACATTGCCAAATGATGCTGAAGAGTTGGGGGGGCAGGGTGAGATCAGTATTTATTTGGAACTTTAATATACTAACATTGTAGAAACTTACCTATAAAAGTACAGAAAGAGTAACTTTAACAGTCTTTTCATTGAGATTGCAAAATATCTCAATGTGAAACTCATTTTCCATAACATAACAGTTTTCAAGTGATAACCACTAAAACTGACTGATTCCTCCTGACAAAACTTGTTACCACGTGAGAAAAACATTCTTGAGACTGTCAACTTATATGTAACTTTCAAAATTATTAACTGACTTAGACCAAAAATAGATAACCTTCATATTCTCACTAAATTTAACTTATTAGCTTACTAGTTTTAAAGCTATTTTATTTCAGGGGTAGGGAGACAAGGATAAGCAGATAGGTGCACATCCGCCTGTTTATAACAGCAAATGCTCAATAAATAATCTACACTTCCAAGGAAAAGAGCAGCATTTGAAAGGTCGTAGTCACCTGACAAATGCTTTGAACAAAAATCTCCACCTTCTCTTCATCTGCTGTACTATCAACCTGAATTCTTCATTTTTAAACACCAAGCATACTGGCCAGACAGACTCCAGAGCCTGGGCTGCCTCTGTCCCCAGGAGTCACACCTCCGCAGTAAACACGGGCTTCAAACACAACAGTGGCGGCGCCTCAGCACCTCCACCCCTGCGATGCCCTGCACAAGGGCCGCAGAAGGAGCCTAGAAAAAGCAGCGGAATTTCATCGTGCTTACTTTCGTCATTTTCTCCTGCCTCTGACGTCACAGTGATGGTGAAGCTGGGCGGATTCTCTGATAATACTGCAAGAAAACAGACACAGCAGTTAGTAGGATGCTTCCTACAGCAGACACTCCCAGTGGTTTATCGCTGCTCAGCACTAGAAATTCATACCTCACCTGTGTTTTCATTTCAACCAATACAGACTAACAGAACACTGAAATGAGAAAGCCATCATTTCAATCGAGAGTAATCTTTTTTTTAAAAAAAAAGATTTATTTATTCATTATGTATATAGTGTTCTGCCTACATGCCAGAAGATGGCACCAGATCAAATTATAGATGGTTGTGAGCCACCATGTGGTTGCTGGGAATTGAACTCAGGACCTCTGGAAGAGCAGTCAGTGTACTTAACCTCTGAGCCATCTCTCCAGCCCCGAGCGAGAGTAATCTTAATCTGCAAAGAAGTACCTTTAGTTAAACAACTCTCTAATCAATTAAATTAGATCAATTATATTTTATTCCAAAATCTACCAGTACATGAAATGCATTCCAAAAAAAATCCCAAACAGAATGGTAAACAAAAACTTTGGCATTTTTTTTCACCAGCCATACCCACTGATATATTCATGTTATGATGGATTATTATATTATCTTGTTATTTTCTATATGTTTAAGTGAAGTCAAAGCTAATCTTTCCAAAAGTCTGGGCCTTTACCATCTTTCACACAATTAGAAAAGAAGTTAGATAAGAATCTAAACATCAAATTACTTAAAACTTACGAAGTCAGACATGTAAGTCAACATTTATATAGACAAGGAAACTTCAGAGATCACTTTAGAACGTGTCCAATAACATCTGTCGATCACCTACTCTCACACAAAAGTATTATAAAATGCTTGAGGAACCCCAAATCAGTGCCCAGCGGGGTCTGGAAAGTGAGCAAATACTGACTTAATGGACGAAATGGAAAAGGTAACAAAGGAAACGCTAAAAACCAAGTGAGAGTAACCAGGAAGCCTCCAGCTGCAGGGGTGGCCACAGCGTCTAAGCCTTGCTCTGCCCCTGGGAAGCATGGCCTCAAGGTTGGCAGCAGCTGTGTGAGAGCTCTGAGGAGCACAGATCACTCAGCCACTGTGGAGACTGCACGGCTTCAAACTGCCCAGGCACTTTCTGAAGCTACCACAGACACGTGTTATCAGTAATGTTTTTAAGATGAAGACCCTCACTGTGACTCGGGTTTAAAACACAATGATGAGCCGGGCGGTGGTGGCGCACGCCTTTAATCCCAGCACTCAGGAGGCAGAGGCAGGTAGATCTCTGTGAGTTCCAGGAAAGCTACACAGAGAAACCCTATCTCGAAAAGCCAAACAAACAAAAAACAAAAACAAAAAAAACCCACAATGATGCCCAAAAGATGAACTGGACTCAAACTGTCCATCACAGTCTCAGACAATACACTGTTGCTGAAAAGGCATTGGAAGCTTCTTAAAAGCTCCCAAATAGGTTATTACCGATTTTAAATGTTTATTACACTACATTACGTACATTTCATTATTCTTCCTTAGCATTAACATATCACAAGATGTAAATACTGTGACACAGAAATAAATGGCATACCAACCAACAAGGACTCCAGGAGGCTATTAGCCTAACAAACACAGCCATGCTGACTGAGCACCACAGTGTACGTGTGCTGTGCATGCAGTTTAACAAAAATCCTTTAAATCCAATACCAAGACCATGGGTTTACACTCTTAATACAGTCCACCTAATTTAAGATATTAAATACAAAATAATTTACCTTATATACCACTAAAAAAGATGCCAATTAAACCATGATACGTAAGTTCTTATGTTAATCATGTTCAAATAAACGACACGCGTCTCAGAAACAGTTACATCCATTGTCACCTCATGGCCACCGATGAGGACACTGAAGCGCAGAGCTCTCTCATAAATTACCTCCATGCAGCTCTGCAGCTGTAAGTGGTAGTACGAAAAGAACCACACAGGGCTTCCTTTTAAAAGGAAAAGAACATTTCCAGCTGATGAATTTCAGGACTGTTATTTGAATGGGTCTGAAAGCCATGAACGGCACAGTAGGAAGTAAAGGGGAAGAAGGGGGATGTGTGTGAGGGTGGCGGGTCACAATGGCCGGGAAGCTGAACTGTTGTCAACCGTGGGATGGACAGACATAAGAGGAGCAGTGCAAGGCAGCTCACAGTGCAAGCCTCGGCAGGAACAGCTTCAGCAGCTGGAACCGTGGCTCTGCACAGGACAGTGCATCTAGAGAGAGTACACAGGACAGGAGGCAGCTTGTACAAGCAATCAGGCAAGGCTAATGAGGCCCTGAACTAGGATGGGAGCCATGGGAAGAGCAGGAAATTGTGATGACAGCTGGAGCGGGCAGCTGCGGATATGGTGCCACTAAACCAAACAAGAGTGCAGAAGGAATGGGACGCGATATGTTTGAATAGAGGGAGGCCTGCAGGGAGGAGTGGCAATCCAAACACCAACAGGAGAACCAATAAGGGCTCAGTTAGATCCGGATCTTCCGGTAAGAGCCGAAGCTATCAGACCAAGGAGATGATTAGGATTAGATGAGAGCACTGGAGACACATGATAACAGACAAAGGCTAACAATTAGAGAAAAAAGAGAGAGGGAGAAAAACAACTGCTGGAGAGTAAAAGCGGCAGCCACAGAAGAGAGTAACAAACCATAAAGAAGCACTACATAAATCACAGGACAGGAGTCTCAGGGTGGAGGACAGCCCTGTTATCCCACCCCACCCCACCCCACCCCATCTCTGCTCCGCTTCCTAGCATGGAGGTTTTATCACATTACCTGCTTTTATAAGCAGTTCTCAGGACAGTCTGGTGGCACCTGCCTGCAATCCCAGCGTTTAGGAGGTGAAGGGAGGACAGTCAGGAATGCAAGGATGTCCTCAGCCACAGAGGGCACTGGGGGCTAGCCTGAGCTACGTGAGGACCTGACAAAGGCAGGGAGGGCGGCAAACAACAAAAACTAAAAGCAGCTCTTTATCTGTCCTCAGAGAGTTAGGAGAGACGGGGCTATCCAGTCCACACATTAGAAACCCTAGTCCGGGCAGAAACACCAGGTTTGACACAAGTCTCTATAGTATGCACTGTACAGTTTGTGCTCGGAGGACCTACTGACAGAGCAGATCTGACCCCGACAGGGCCGTCAGTCATCTGGTTCCTGCTCCCCTGTTAGTGCTCTCTCATTTCTTCATTTCCCACTTCTGACTTCAGACTCCAGCAATGCCATCACTTGTATTCAGCACAGTGTGTCTGCTGCGGAATGTTTAACTAGGCAAAGATGTGTTACCTATGTTTATGCTGCATTTGTTTAACGATGTAAAGGTGATGTTGCCTTAGGGGGCTGGCAGGCAGAGAGAAGTCAGAGGAGGAATGTGGGCTTGAGAAGAGAGAGGGAGAACAAGAAGGAGAGAACAAGGGAGAAAGAGGAGAAAGAGGGAGACACCTGGGGCCAGCCAGCCAAGCAGCCACGGGCAGCCAGACAGAGTAGGACAGACAGTAAAAAGCCCAAAGGCAAAACACAGATGTAGAGAAACGGGTTAAATCAAACTCTAAGTGCTAGTGGGACAAGCACAAACTAAGGCCAAGCGTTCATAACTAATCGCAGGTCTCCATAAGTCTCCGTGTCGTGATTTGGGAGCTGGTGGTGGCCAGAGCCCTGCTTCTGCACATCACGTCCCTGGGAAAGAGTTTCCTTAGTTCCACTTAGCTCATCACTTCTGTTTTCCAAAACTCTCCTTCCCTACTTCCCTAGAAGACTGGGTTCTTTAATGTGTAGCTAACAAATACTTAGTAAATGAAGACGCCAAAGGACACAGAGAGGCTAGCAAGAATGACACCGAACAACTGACCTCTGACCACAGACTAGGGAGGAAAGGCGGAACGAAGGAAGAAAACTACCAATCCACCAGAAACTACAAGAGCCCTGTAAGGGCTGGGAACAAAAACCACGGGACCACAAAGGTCACAGACTCAGGAATCTACCTGGCAGTTCTAAGGTGTGCTGATGTCCACATGCAGCAGGAAATCAAAATCATTAGCTAATGCAGACGGCGGAGGATGAGACCCCATTACCAGAAGGAGCAGCAACTTACATGGTCTGTTTCTAATAAGGAATATCTTATGCTTACTGAACTGTTATGAAGTATTTACATTTACATTACTTCCCATCAAACACTTGAAGAGATCCAGGCTTGCAAAGGACACCACACCAAGCTGCCACTTTAAAGAGGGCGTAAAAAAGGAAAATAAAGGCTAAGAAAGAGAAATGCCAGAACACTCTTACGTGATGCGTTAAGTTCCTGCTACAAAAATGAAGACAGATATGCCTTCTGACGGCTACCAGGAATTTTCCTTAAAAACTGCTAGCTCCCCACCCTAACCCACCCTCAATTCTTTATCTGAGCTGCTGCTGCTGCCGCTGCTACCAACTTGACCAAGACAGTGAGACCACACCTTAAGGATGACAAGTCCAGAAGCCCCTTCCTGAAGGAACTTTCCTGAATGGGTGCTGCCATGAGACTTTTACGTACAATAAAAACAAACTTTTACTTCTAAAACCTAATTTTATCTAGGATGTCTGTCACAGCTGAATCTAAAATGAAACAATAATAAAAACAAACAAAATGAGGGAAATCAGGGGATAGTGCCAATGTGGGGATGGGAAAATTACTCAATCGTATTTGCAAAAATTAACAATCCTGGATTCTGTTTTGTTCAACATGAGATTTCACCATGAAACCCAGGCTGGCCTGGAATTTCCAATCCTCCTGACTCAGGCTTCCAAGTGCTTGGATTATATGCATGTAGCACACCTATGGATTCCTGAGTTCTGCGGATGGAGCAATCCCATTCTAATGCACTGCTTGCTCTAATGCACAGCTGTGGTAAGTTAGGATAAGCCACGGGTGTCAGACTTCTACCGCTGTGAAAAGAGCACAATACTTTTGAAGTTTATTGTAGTGTATGTGTGTGGTGTGTAGTGTGCGCGAGTGTACGTGTGTCCCAGGTGTGAAGAAACCTGCAGAGACAAGAAGGGATGTTGGATCCCAAGAGCTGGAGTTACAGGCAGGTGTAGGGCATCTGACATGGGTTCCTAGACAGTGCAGAAGGTGTTCTTAACCCCTGAGCATCTCTCCAGCCCAAGATCAAAGTACTTTTGAGAAAAGTAGTGGGTTTCTGGGCATAGTGGAAGGAATTAATGAACAATCAGAGGAGATGCTAGGTGACACAGAGAACATGAAATAGATGGATTTGAGGATTTTGTTTAAAACATAATGGAGATGATGTCTAAAAGCTATGCCAACAGGCTATATACAAACAGCCTTGGTTTTTCACACATACACACACACACACACACACACACACACACACACACACACACAAACAAAACAAACAAACAAAAAACACCAAAAAACCAGAAAGCTCCTATTAAAATAGGTTCTTTGCTTGATGGGGGTACCTAACCTTTCAGAAAGTATTTCTCAAAAAGTCTGCTTTCACAACACACTCTCTGCTCTTCCTTTATGATACCGCCGTAACTACTGAGTGCTAATGACTTCTATCAAAGTAGACTGACAGAAGAAATACAGGATTATGTCCGCTCTTGGTAAAGCCAACAGAATTAAGGGAACTTGCTTTTGGTTAACTGAAGGTCAACCACTGACTTCCAAAAACCTCCCCCACTATCATATATTCTAATACAGAAATGGAAATAACTAACTTCTACTAACTGAGCAGATCCTTGTCAAGTGAGGCACCACTGATGGAGAACAGTATCAAGAGTCTATTTATACTCTGCAAAGCTACTTGTTAGGAGGGTGGGTCAAAGTGCAGCAAAGCTACAGAACAGGCAAAAGGAAGAAACTGTAGCGTGGTGATGGTTCACAACAAACGCAACAATGGATCAAAAGGTCATCGTAAATATAACAGCAGCAGATTCTAAGTTTCAGTGAGGTCCATGGGCCAGAAGTTGCCTTTCTGATATCACACAAGGCCAGGTAGGTGTTCCTAACAAATGCTTCTCTCCCAGTTCACAAATATCCATTACAGAGAGGGTAGGGTGAGGCAGGGTGAGATCCAATCCCTTCACCAGATGGAGCATTTGCCAAATCCAGTACTAGATGTGATTCAAAAGGAGGTGAGAAATCTGTGAACTAGTGTTCTTGGCAAACCGACACAGTGTAACTTTCTTAAACCTAAATGTAAGTATGGAAACATAAATCCAACAAGCCACAAAACAGACCTTAGAAATGCTCACAATTTCCAAGATCAAGCACAGAAATATTTTATTTCAAAGTCCTACTGTTTCCCTAAAAGGTTTCATAAGAAAATAATCAAAAGCAATGCAAAAATCCCTAACAAGCATAAATCAAGATGTTTTATTTACTGCAAAATGTGTACGGATGCTAACAGGAATTACAAGCATGATCAACTGGTTGACTGCATCACAATAGTCACAAACTGTCACCTATTACCCTGGCTCAGGCTCCTCAGGCACTTATGCATCTGACAAGAATTTCAAATACTACAGTTATTGGGACCTAGTAAACTTTGACACAATATTGCTTTAGGACTTACAGTATATCACCTTGTAAAGCGCACATGCACAGTATTTAGCAAAGGGCACCTTTACATCAAAGACAAGTTAAGAATATTATACACCACATGCATTTTTGCTTCTGCCTACAAAAGGCTCGTGCCTATTATATTTCGAGTACTAGAAAGGTCTAAACATCACGATTAAGACTATCTGGCAACTGACCCTATTTTAGTTTGACATCGACATAGAAGCAAGGATAGAGAAGGGAGCCAGACTCCATACACACTCACCCAGGTAACGACACTCTCAAACCCCTCTTCACTCATCCCCTTAACATCCTCAGCACAGCTGTATTGCTGGTGAGAGAACATGAACACACAGGGGTAGCTGAGAGACATCTGCCTGTTGGCAAAGCAGAACAAAACGTGCCACCATCGCAAGCAGTTGATCAAAAGGTGAAGCCAAGAAAAAAAAAAAAAAAAAAAAAAAAACTGAACAATGAGAAGGCGGGTTTGGAGTTCAGGAGTTAAAGCAATGCCCCTTAGGCTCTTAATCCAGATAATCGGTGATACTGACAACATTGATTGGGAGGAAGAGCTGTGGAATGTAAATCCCACCAAACTGGAGCCTACACTACGCGTTCAAACTGGCTTCACCTCGACTGCTCTCCAATCTTGAAAAACCATCGACAGGTTATCCACGAAAACACAGGCTCACGCGGAAGAATTCTCCTAATGAATTAATTTCTCACACGTTTCCCCTTAGCCCAAATCTGCTCTTCCTTCACCTCGGCTTGAAGCTGGCTCCCAAACCTAAGTCTGCAGGGTGAAAGGACAGAGAAGAACTGGGGGCCTCTGGCAGGAGGACCCAGAGCGCAAGCCACACTTGCCTTCCTGAGCCTCCAGAACCTCGACGGGGTCTAAGACACCGTGCAATCGTTAACACCTAAGATCCAGGGCGGCCACATCGTACAGCAGGCATTCTGCAGAATGCCCGATCACTCTTACACTTAAATAAAATAGACAAGCCCGAGTGCTCGGCTCTCAAGACTCAGCACGTCAACCACCACTGCAGGAAAAACGGCTGCTACTTCATAAGAGGGTAAAACGAGGAGGGAGGGAAGGGGGAAAAAAAGACACTCGGCCCGCGGCGCAGGGGAAACTCATCGCACTCCGAGAGTTTCTTTGAATCTCGGGGGGGCTGCGGTTACGTTGACACCAAAGCGCTCGGGATCGACTTCCAGGGCCTCGGTCGGGCCACCCGGCCCTGCAGATCTCAGGGCAGGGGAGAAGGGAGCCGGCAGGGTGCTGGAAACTTGACTGGGGAGCCTGGGCAGAGGGGCGGCAAGGGAGGGCCGCGCGGCCCGGGGCCTCCGCCCCAGCGCGGGCGGCGGCCCAAGTCACCTGTGAAGGAGTCGGGATAGATGGACTCCAGAGCCTCCAACTCGTTGCGTTGCTCCTCGCCGTAGTCTGTCATCGTGGCCCGCGCTGCTGCTGCCCGTGCATCGGCGCGACACCCCGGCGGCAGGCTGCAGCGGACACGGCGGCCGCCGGCTGCCGGGCGGGCGCACGCGCAGAGTCCAGCGGGGAAAGGCCTGGACCCACGCCTGGCCCCGGCCTGCAGAAGGGGGGGGATCCCGATGCCTGCGTCGGAGTTCGACTTGTCGTGCCTGGAGTGCGGGCCGCTGATTGGTCGCCTGCCCACGGCCGCTCGGGATTGGCTGGAGCGGGACGGCGGCCGGTCGGGATTGGCTGGAGCGGGACGGCGGCCGGCCAGGGCCTGCCGCTGGGCCGTGCGGGCTTCCGATGGAGGTGCCCGGCCGAGCGGCATCCTCACTCTGCGCTCGAGAAGTCGGGCCTGGAAGTCTGGCTCCCGCGTGGGGGCGCGGTGGCGTCACCGGGGGCGGGGCCTGGAGGTCCGCCGGCTCCCGCCTTTCCGGGTTCCCAGCCCAGCGAGCGGGTCCTGGACCTGAGCAGCTTGGGGGCCGCGGCTGGCGGGAGTCTGGGGGTCCCTCGAGGGCTAGATCAGGGCGGGCTCTTGTAAGCCGAGCTGGGAGGTCTGGGGAGCCGCGGGGGGCGCGTCCCCGGTCGGCCCGGGCTGCTGGGGAAGCAGGGGACCCCGGGTCGAACCGGAGGCTGGACGTCCGAGCCCCGGGTTCAGCAGATCTTGGGCTTCCCGTGAAAGCCGGGAAAGGAACGAGGCGGAAAGTTGTTCCTCACGATGTCTACAGTTGAGTTTCAGCGAACGGGTGGGCGTGCGGGTTTTAGTCCCAGTTTTGACATTGCAAACATTGCGGTGAAATGCCGAGGAAAGTACCCAACGTTTGCTCTAGTTCCACTTCTGCTAGTAGACTGGTCAGCTTCAAGTTCATCGCAACGATCAAAATGTCAATAACCGTAACAGCAAAAAACTAGGAAAACAGTTTGCATACTTTTTTTTTGTGAAATAAGTATTCCAACAGTTAGTTGGGTTTTTTATTTGTTTACAATAAGGGAGCACGTGTTAGCTTAAACAAAATGTGGGGAGATGTGCCTCGGAAAATAACCCAACATACTAAAAATATTCCCTCAAGATTTCTTTGCCTTTCTTGTGTATTAAAGCTCGCTTTACTTGTATAATGTTTTCTTACTAAATTATGATGGTTCCGTAGATGAGTTTTTTTAGGTTTTCTAGGTTTTGACTGTGGTCGTTGCTTGGATTCATCTTGCTGTCTAGCCTGGGATTGCTAGAATTTGTGATACCCCTAATCTGGCCTCAGTAGTGCTGTGATTGTAGGTGTGAGCCACAGTGCTCCACTTACACATATGATTTTGTTTTGTTTTGTTTTTGTTTGTTTATTAGCAAGTATTGCTTACTTACAGCAGAGGAATAAATTATATCCAATGTATTCAGGCACATTTTACTTCTGACTTCTTGTTTCAGATATATTAAGAGTTGATTTTTGTCTCCTTTTAAACTTTAAAGGAGGGAAAAGGAAACTCCTGAGATACTGGGTATCAAGGTCCACGAAGTAACATTTCCATTATAAGCTGCTTATTTGCTTATTCGAAGGAATTCCAATGATTTGTTACCGGATGGACTATGGGGAGCAGCTACTTCAGTTTTTGGTTTTGGTTTTGTTTGTTTGTTTGTTTCGAGACAGGGTTTCTCTGGCTAGCCCTGGCTGTCCTGGAACTTGCTCTGTAGACCCAGTTGGCTTTGAACTCAGTGGTCTGCCTACTGAGTGTTGGGATTCAAGGCATGTGCCACCACCACTGGGCTGCTTCACAGTTCTTAAGGAAACAGTTCACTTGGTGGGTTGGAGGCCAGTGGGGAGCATGTGCAGTGATCTGTGTGCATATTGTGAGGAATTCTTATTGTGAGGAATTCTTGAAGTGTTAGAATAAGTGGCGCAGACTTGTATTTGAGACAGTGGCATTTGAGACACACTACTGTGGCTACTCCATGGCACAAATCTGAAAGCATAGAGGATGCTATGGCGATAACCTAAGCAAACGGATGCTGATTTGAACAAACATAAGGATCAAGTTCGAGGTATGTTTTGAAAATAAAAGTGTCAGGATTTGGTGCTGGTGAGTAAGGGAAGAATCAAGATGAATCTGGCTAGACAAACTTGGAAGATAAAGTTCTGATGATCAGAAATGTCAGGTGAAGAAGCAGTGTGCATTTGACAAAGACGATGACCCATGCATGTTTCAGTGACCCCGAGTCAAAGGACAGGCAAACAAATCCTAACAGAATAACAACGAAAACAACCTGGCAAAATAGGTGAGGTACAAACAACCAGCGTAAAATTCACAGACTGGCTACTATTTGCGTGTTTCTGTCTTGTAAGTGGAATGGCCCTTTGTTTGATCACCTCTTTATGAAGTGAAGTTGTGGTACATCCCTAACTTGTCTGCCCAGCTCAGAGACACAGATAAGTGTAGTCCTCACCCCTCATCGAAGAAGCTGCTTTCCAAAGCAGACTGAGAAACAGAAACCACAATTCATCCGCATGCAGACAACAACTGACCATGGGGTATCCAGCCCCAACTGATACATCTTGCACACAGCCCATACACCTAAGGCTGGGGAACATGGCAGAAAAGGGAGGGAAAATTGAAGGATCCAAAGGACTAGGAAGTCTGCTGCAAGATTGTCTCCTAGATATGATAAGTATCTATGCCCAGGAAATCTCAAAAATATGAGCGCTTAAACAAGACCTGAACAATGACAATACTAATTGACAAGCCAGCAGGGAAGGGGGCTCATAGGGCCTCACCACTTGATGAAGAGCCACAGGTAATTTCTAGCTGCTGAGAAGGAGAGAATTAGTCTTCCTCACAGATGCACCCTAAATGATTATCCAATCCCAAGTGGTTAGCCCAAAAAAGTACACATATAAGCAACACTAAATAGACTCAGCAGATTGCATTTTTATACATACTCCCATATATGTATACATACACACACACACATATATATATGTGGGAGTATGTATAAAAATATATATATACATACACACAGCCTTTGTGTCCTGTGGCCACCACACATATATATATATGAAACAATAAAGAATAAGAGGTCATTGATTTTAAAGGGTGGTGTGAGGCATTAGAGAGGGGGAAATGACGTAATTGTGTTTTAATAAATAAAATTTTAAGAACTACAATTAGCAAAAAGTAAAAGGAATTCTGGGTAAACTTTCATGCCTATTATATGTTAGCAAACAAAAGGTTTTTATGAATGATTGTGTGTGTGTGTGTGTGTGTGTGTGTTTTGCTGGAGATCAAACCCAGGGATTTGCACAGACTTGGCAACTCTCTACCACCGAGTTACATCCCCAGTCCTTGAGGGAGACAGTGCCTTAGGAGAGTTCCAGGGCTGCTGATACGAAGAAACCTGCAACTCTTACTTTGTCGTACGTGAATGGAGATTATTAAGCATGTTCCGTTGATCTCTTGATTTCATTCTGCAGTAATGGACGCTTGTAGGACAGGAAGCCCTTAGCTATAATTGTAGAAAATTCTCGAAGGGGGAATGATCCTTTTAGTGTTTCTGTTTTAACTTGTGGTTAATGATGTTAGGAGCAGGCCTGCTTCAGGCTCTGCCAGGCGACAAACGGTGTAATGAGAGTGGTCCTCATGGCTCAGGGGACAGAATCAAGGGAGCTCTGCTTAGCCACGTACAGCTACATAAGTTTGTAAGACTGCAGAAAGTCCATGAAGCACTGTGTATTAAAGCATGCTGCAAACTCAAAAATACAATACCAGCTTTATTAATAATTTTTAAAAATGCAAAATTGACCAGAAACCGCAGGAATAAGGGGCCTGAGGTGAGGAGAGGACCAAGGATGATGACAGGTGAATGTAGCTAGAGTTTTCCTGCCTTGCAGGACAAATCTCTGTCACCACCAGCCACAGCCGCTCAGACCAACCAAGTAAACACAGACTTATATGCTTACAAACGTATGCTGTGCAGGTTTACTAACTGTTCTTAAGCTAAATTATCCATTCCATAAATTATATTGCAATGGTTGCTAATTTTAATTTTTTTGCTAATGTTTGTTATTCTTTGCATTTTTCTTTTTATTTGCTGGATTCTTTTTATTTATTGAAATCAGAGCATTGACATAAGACATAAGAGTGAAGATGAAAAATGAAGAGCAAAGCAATAGCTGGGACCAGGAAGTACTGCATGTGCTGATGACTTGTGCTAAGTAAGTTTGCTAAGAAGCACAACATCCTATTATTTTTTTATCTGCAGTACAGCAGCCACACCTGATCCTATCGCTGCCTCAGCTGCTGACTGGGCCTGCACAGCCACACGGAAGATGCAGCCCACACAAAAGAGCCTTTGTGTCCTGTGGCCACCACCTCAGCTGCCTCCACTTAGGGAGACAAATATTGTTTTAACTAAATCTCTAACTTCTTATTTTACCAATAAAGACTCGGGAGCCAGATGCTGGAGTGAAGACCTGCTAGCTCAGAGAGGCAAAAAAAGCAGCCTGCTGACTGACCTTCCTCCTCTGCTGTTGTTCTAGAAAGAGCTCTCTTCTAGGCCAACTCCTCCAACCAGATGTTTCTCCCTACTTCCTGTGCCTCTCTCTCTCTAACCCCACTCCCCTCACTCTCTATGGTTACTTCCAGTCAACTGGTTGCTTGCTCCACCTCTCGAACTATGGTTGACTTTATTTAAATAATGCAACCTTGGGGTTCACAGCGTGATCAAATATCTCACAACATCATATATACTATTTGCAGAGGGGAAATGGCCAAGGTCAACAGAGACCTAAGTCAGACAATGTTGGCAAAGAGAACATGGGATCCCTCAGACATAGCTGCCCAAGGACTGATAACCACAGACCATGGGGAAGAGTCAGGTCCCCAGAAATGGTAACTGACTCCTGCAAGGCACTAGCTCGAGCGTCAGATGGGCCTTGCCAAGTCCTTCCTAGATAAGAACACAGAACTAAAGTTCCCTTTGTCCTTTCAGCAGAGCCTCTAAGGAAGACCTGGGTCATTTTATTGTTAGTATTTAAGTTTCTTCTATAAGTACTAGAAAGTTACAATGGCTGTTTCTTAGTTGATATTACTGTTACTGTTCTTGTTGCTGCAGCCAGGAACCTAACAAGAAACAGTCATAAGGATATATGGAATATATATATATATGATATATATATATATATATATATATATACACACATAGGGATATATGGGATATATAGGATATATTCTCACAGTTCATAGGGATATAGGAATATGGCTCAGTTCTTAGGGATATATGGAATAATGGAATATATATATGATATATATGGGATATATACATAAGGATATGTAAGATATATATGGGATGTATTCTCAAAGTTCATAGGGATATACTCCCATCATGGCAAGGAAGGCTGGACTGCAGGGAGCGTAATGAAGGGAGGAGGAGCCTGCCACAGCTGTCTGCTCACATCTCCATGGATCTGGAAGGAAATGTGTTATTCCTGTCTCCCTTCTTACTCATCCTGAGGCCGCAGGATGGTAATGTCCACATTCAGGCTAGTTCTTCCCTGCTCAGTTAGTCTTCTGTGGCAGCACCCTCACAAACATATCCCAGAGCACTAATAATGCTCCAGGTGTTTCTTAATCTAATCCAAACACCAATCCAAGTTGGTGTTTCTTTCTGCTTTGTGGCTGTGAGGTTCCAAGTCAACCTTAGTGCTCACAAACCCAGAACTGAGCCTTGCCTTTTCAAAGCTTACTTTTAAGTTCTTAGTCCATGTGGCTAATGGTTCATTTACTGAGGTGTCTCCAAGGCCCATCACTAATCACAATCACATGACATTTCATTTCAGTGTCCACGGTCAGCCCCTGGAGAGGTGGTGTCGTCCATCATCTGGTCTACCATACCTGGCCTCTCTGCTTCCAGCCTTACCCTAAGTCTATGACACGGTGCAGCTGCCCCATGGTGCTGCTACAATCTAACTCCTTTGCTTCGTATTTCCCTGCTTGCTATGGATTACAGGTTTTATCAGTGTAAGCCATATAGACCATGGCTCCATGACATTCATGTACAACAGGTCTCCTTTCTCACCTTGTTGCTCCCCTCCAGTCACATTAGTCTCTGCTGTGGCTGAGACATATGAAAGTGTCTCCAAGGGTTTACACCTCTGGTTCTCTCTGTAGTGTTGTGACACTAACCAGATGAGTCTCCCTCACCCCCTAGTCTGTCCTCAAAGGTAGGGCATTCTGTTGACTTCTGTATTTCAGGACATACAACAGTACCTAGAACAGTGTGGATACTAAACAAATACTAGATGGCTCAGAACATGAGAGGGTGTTTGCTACCAAGCCTGGCCCCCTGAGTTTGATCCCCGGGACCAACTGCAATAAGTTGTCCTGTGACCATCATAGATGGACCATGGCACACACACAAATATAATGATAATTTTATATAATCTTGAATGAAAGAATGAGCCCAACGGAATGGTTATGATATGGTTATAAAATGACAGGATGGGTGCTTAATTGGAGTATAGGTCTTCCGTATGGTTATTTACCATATGAATTTGGGTAAGACACAGCCTCTGTGTGTCTCAGCCTCTCTGTCTAGAACATGAGGGCTTTGAGTTATTTCCAAGTTTCTAGGTATAAGGGCCTGTGATTCATCAAGACTTTGCTTATGTTGGAATTGGTTGTGTGCAATAAGACCTCTGAGCTAGTTAACTTCTCTAACTCAAGGTTTAATAGGTAAAAGAATAGTGTTTCTATTGGTGACCTTGTTACTCATTGAACAGCCAAATGCTAATATTATTTTAATTTTTTTCCTTGTATTGAAAATAGATATTTTCTCACACACTGTATCGTGATTACAGTTTCCCCTCTTTCTATGCTCAGCTTGTCCCCCACTCCCCTCCCATTCAGATCTTCCACCTTTCTGTCTTCCATTAGAAAAAAAGCAAACAATATAATGTAATAGAAAGATAAAATAAAACCTAGCCCATCAGTACAAAACAATACTGGGGAAAAAAAGAGTGCAGTGAAAAACACGAGAAACAGATATAGATGCAGAGACCCCACTGGTTCACATACTCAAGAATCCCATTTAAAAAAACAGAACAAAACACCAAACTGTAACCCATAATATACAGGCAAAGGATCTGTAGGGTAAAAAAAAGATATAAGAAAAAAAATACATAGAAATAAGATAAATTAAAAAAAGGAAAAGCCTGACATGATATTATGAGATAAGGAACCTACCTCCAAAGATGTCATTGAGTTCATTTTCTGTTGGCCATCTACTCTGGTCATGCAGCCTGCCCATAAGAATAGTTTTTTTCCCCAGTTAGACTCCCTTCGAAAAAACTAATTTTCATTTGCAAGTGGTTATCAGTTGGAGGTTGCTTCAGAGTTAGGGATGGGGGCAGTGTGTCCACTTCTCCTTTCAGCTCTAGGACCCCATCTGGTGCAGACCCATGCAGGCTCTGTGAGTTCATATGTGCCTTGATCCTTTGATTTATAAGGTTGGAGACTTTTTTTTATGTAGGCACTTGGTGGTATGAACTTGCCTCTTAGGACCATCTTCATCGTATCCCGTAAGTTTGGGTATGTTATGTATTCGTTTTCACTGAATTCTAGAAAGTCTTTAATTCCTCTCTTAATTTTGGTTGGCCTTGACCCATTTTTCATTTAGAGCTGATGTTTCGAGATCTCTCAACATCTCCATATTGTCTGGCTGTGGATCTCTGTACTTGCTCTCATCTTGATTCACCAGGGAGCTTCTCTGATGATGGCTGAGCAAGGCACTCATCTATGAGTATAGCAGAATGGCATTAGAAGTCATTTGGTTTTGCCCCAGGTCCCCGGGCTATTTAGTTTCAGGTCCTTGGTCACTCAAGGACCC